>NW_027936251.1:0-12627 GCF_054177405.1 Leptonychotes weddellii | reverse complement strand
CTTGAGCATTCTCTCTCTCTGCCCCTCCCCCCATTTGCATGCACTCTCTCTATAAAATAAATAAAAAAATCTTAAAAAAAAAGAACTCTCTCAATTTAGAAAATAAATAGGGAGAAATGCAGAAAACATCAGATTCACTGAAGATATAAGTGTAGCGACATGGAACATTTTCCAGTAAGTTTTGGCTACAAAGGACTTTCCCTTCAGTCCCCAGCAGAGAACTGCAGTTGTACTGGTGGAAAAGTCAATGCCCTGGGGTAGATTCTTCTGCTGGAGAGTCTGAAAAACTTCCAGTGTGTGATTCCCACACAGTGATGGCAGAGTGCCAGAGCCCGAACCACCTGACCTTATGCAGGAACCCCGAGGACACTCTGGTCAACACTGCAGGATCCCCGCATCCCCCAACCTGGTGCAGGAGCCCCGAGGACACACTGGTCAACACTGCAGGATCCCCGCATCCCCCAACCTGGTGCAGGAGCCCCGAGGACACACTGGTCAACACTGCAGGATTCCTTTTGTTTGTGACGAGAGAGCACAGCTTCTTCCTCCTCCTCGTCATCCTCGACGTTTGATTTATATTGAACCTCCCTGACCCGCTCCTTGTCCAGGGGAGTTCACTGCACACTTCAGCATTATTTTCCATAAAGGAACCATTCCCCGGTCAGCGGACATCACGTTTTCTCTCCCGCTCTTTGTCCTTCTGGGTCTCAGGTGGTAGAGGCAATTTGCAGCTTCACTCCCCGTGGGGAATCCCTGGACTTTCCTGTCATCATGTCGGTCCTGAGGCATTGAGCAGACAGGGCCCTGTGCTTCCTGCCTGGTCGCTCCTGAAATACGGCCTCAGCCCTGTCCTCTTCCTCCTGGTGTCCCCCCAGAAGCCACCTTCATAAGAGGACCTCATCTGCCCCTTTGCCATCTCACTGTCCTGTGCATCCTTGACGGGACTTCCATGACAAAGTTCATTATTCATGATATTTCTACATCTGATTGCTTTTGTACATATTCAGTATCTGCTGTAAACAGTAGTTGGTAATGGCTTTTATAGGTGACAGACCCTCTGGGCAGGAACCCGCGGGGTCAGGATAGTAGCAGTTTGATGATGAGGGTGGGAGGATGTATTTACAAATCTTCCTAGGTCATATGGTTTGAGGGGGAAAAAAGCTGTAGGGAACTAAATTTTCATATATTCAACCTACAGGTAACTTTAATTTTTTTAAACTTTTTTATTGTTACGTTAATCACCACACGTTACATCATTAGTTTTGATGTAGTGTTCCATGATTCACTGTTTGCGCATAACACCCAGTGCTCCATGCAGAACGTGCCCTCCTCAATACCCATCACCAGGCTAACCCATCCTCCCACCCCCCTCCCCTCTAGAACCCTCAGTTCGTTTTTTAGGTAACTTTAATTTTGATCATTATAGATTAAAATCCAAAATATATAACACAAGCAGATTTTGGACTCTTCTAGTGACCAACAAGCAAAACCCAAATTGTTGTGACTGTGGTGTAGTCAAGACCTTATGATTGGGGGGCATGCATACAGCTGAGGTGATGGAGGCGTCTGGATGAGGATTACGTTTTTGTCTTCACTGCTGTGTAAAAATAAAGAGCGAGTGAAAAGAGAATCTAGTATCAGTCATAGGATCCTTATCACGTGGGTGACCGGGGTGGGGCTCGGGCTGCGTCCCTACGGTGGTGGTTACCCTACGGCCACAGGCAGAGCCCGCGCGTGACCACCGGGCCCCCTCGTTACCCCTCGTGTGGCTAACTGCCATCCAAGACTGGACCTTACCAAGCGGCTTTAGAGGAAAATGTTACTACTATGAACACATGGTGATTATTCGAGCAAGCTCCCGTGTGCTGTGATGGCCTCGATGAGAGCAGCCAGCATCCGGCCCCGGTCACAAATGGGATGCCACGTGTAGGCACTGATTTCACCTACACCGCTAGTCCAGGGTGGCCCCACAGAATTTTTCTTTCCCCTTCATCTCCCAAATGTGTGGTCGAGTTGGTGTGGACTGTGTCTTCCCCACGTTTCAGGCTCGGATGTGCAGCAGTTGTGGGTCTTCCTTGCTAATGAGCTGGATCATGCCGCTGGACATGCCGTCAGGCGGGCCCCCCGCTTACACGGCGGGGCAGCAGAACTCTGAGGACTGGTGATTTATCTTCTGTCCTCCATGTGGCAGACCAGCCGCTCCATGTGGACGTCCCCCATTGATGCCATTAGTTTTCCTCGATGCTCTGAGCTTTCCTCCAGGGCCACTAACTAGGTACGCTGTGGGCAGTGGGCACACTTGCGGTGTCCTTCCCCCTGTCCTTGGGTGACTCTGCTGTCCTCCCCTGAAAGCACGGCATCTGGCTCTCAGCTGCTCCCGCCCTGCTGGTGGCTGGTCACCTGCCCGTCAGACGCTGGACTCGTCCTTTTGCACCAAAGCCTTCAGTACTTTCCTTGTAGCTGTCATTAGAGAAAAGTCCTGTAAAGAGGTATTTTTTACAGAAAAAAACCCTGCCCAATTTGTATGATTAGAGTGGCCAATGTTTTAATAAAATGATGATGTTTCAGTAAGATAATGAATGTTTTAATGAAATAAGAGTTTTATTGAAATTGTCAAAAACCCAACCGTGCACAATGAATTAAACAAGGCAGAAAGATGAGTTTATTGCAAAGCTTTGTCCTACAAGCCTGGAAACTCAGGGCTATGGGAGCAATGAGTTCTGAGTTGCTCACAGACTGATGGGTTTTTATGGGGTAAATGGGGAAGTTATTTGGCTTTTCCAGCCGATTGGTTGCCTAGTGGTCTTCTTTCCTATTTGGATCAGGGTAGCTGACTGAGTCAGGGGAGCAAGGAACTGCTGATTTCTGAGAGCAGCTATAAATTCCTGTAAGATTAGGTTGCTTCCCTTATGCACCTGTGTTGACCATCTCCATCTAGCCTCTGACATAAGTGACTCCATTTTAGTCTTGTTTTTACAAAATATATACATTAATTTAAACTATTTTAACACAATATTGTTGTTATCCCCCACCTTGGAAAAAGATATGTTGCTCCTTCTGGAGGGGGTTATAACAAAGACAGCAGTCCCTCAGGGCGGGCGCCACATACCAGCCAGCAAATCTTTATCGGTTTGGGTATATAACACAGTCCCTGCAGTGACTTGCAGGGTAATACATATGTAGGCTACCGTTAGCTCATTTCTATGACTTATACTGTAACAAAACATTTACATTCTATGTGAAGATTTAAGTCATTGAACACTGATTCAGCTTCCAGCCCCTCTCTCCTCTCCAGAGGTCGGGGGTGGAGACTGAAAGTTCTAGTTCTTTAGTCTCATGGCTGGTTCTCCTGGGGACCATCCTGGGGTGGGGTCCCCCAAAGCCACCCCATTAACATAACAAAACATATCATCAAAAGTATATATTCTGACCACACTGAAATTTACCTAGAACTCAGTATCCAAAAGATGTCCAATATATCTCCAAATATATGGAAATTAGATAACAAAACCCCCAGATAATCCATGGGGCAGATAAGAATTCAAAAGAGAAGTTAGAAGGTGCATCTAAAGCAGTGCTTACAGGAAATTTTATAGCACTAAATTCCTGTATTATTAGAAAAGAAGAAAAGTCTGAAATCAACAGTGTCAGAGTCCACTTTAGAAAAACAAGAGCAGATGAAATCCAAGCAAGAGAAGAAAAGAAATCCAGGCCCCTCTTGAAGATACTGCGGGTTCATTCCGGACCTCTGCAATAGAACCAATATCACAATAAAGTGAGTCAAATGACTTTTTTGGTTCTCTAGTGCATATAAAATTTGTGTTCACACTACACTGTAATCCACTGAGGGTACATAGCATCATGTCTAGAAAAATGTACATACTTTATTGCTAAAAAATGCTTACCCAATGTTTATAGCAGCAATGTCCACAACAGCCAAACTATGGAAAGAGCCCAGATGTCCACCAACAGATGAATGGATAAAGAAGATGTATATATATACATATATATACAACGAAATATTGCTCAGCCATCAAAAAATGAAATCTTGCCATTTGCAATGACATGGATGGAGCTAGGGGGTATTATGCTGAGCGAAATAAGTCAATCAGAGAAAGACAATTATCATATGATCTCACTCATATGTGGAATTTAAGAAACAAGACAGAGGATCATAGGGGAAAGGGAGGGAAAAATAAAACAAGATGAAATCAGAGAGGGAGCCAAACCGTAAGAGACTCTTAACTCTAGGAAACAACCTGAGGGTTGCTGGAGGGGGGATGGGGTACCTGGGGGATGGGCATGAAGGAGGGCACGTGATGCGATGAGCAGAGCACTGGGGGTTACATGCAACTGATGAATCACTGAACTCTACCTCTGAAACGAATAATACACTTTATGTTAATTAATTGAACATAAATAAAATAAAATAAATGTTAACCATCATCTGAGCTTTCAGCGAGTTGTAATCACTGATCACAGATCACCAGAGCAAATAGAAAGATAAGGAAAAAGTTTGAAATATTGGGAGAGTGACCAAAATGTGACACAGATACACAAAGTGAGCAAATACTGTTGGAAAAATAGACTTTTCCTGATGCAGAGTTGTTGCAAACCTTCAATTTGTAAAAAATGGGGTGTATGTGATGTGTCATAAGGCAAAACACAGTAAAGCGGGGTGTGCCCGTAATAAGCATTGGAACAAAAATCGGTAAAGCGGAGAGGGAAAGCCATGAAACCCAAAGCTGGCTCTTGGAGAAGATCGGTGAGATTGATAAACCTCAAGTCTCAGGGCAAAGAGGAGAGAGAGAACACAAATACCAATGTTGGAACAATAGAAACAGCATCCAGCCAGTTCTGCAGATGTTCAAGGTATAATAAGGAAATAGTGTGAATAAATTTTATGCCAATTAATTTAAGGACGCAGATACAACGGACATATTCCCCACAAGGCGGAAGCCCCACAGCTCCCTCAAGAAGACGTACAACACCTGAAGAGCCTCCAGCATATTGCACCTACTGAACACGCAGTGAAAACGTCCAGGGCCGCAGGCCCCCATGGCGTTTCTGTGGCCACATGCCTAGAGGAGACGCAGCTGGGGTGCATGGCCCTCAGCGGCCGGAGACCAGTATGTCCCCGTGGGGCCGGGGCACCGTGTCCTCTCTTAGCACGTCCACTCAACACTGCGGGAGGCCCCAGCCAGGGGATACGTTTCGCAAGAACACTATGGAACACATCCAGATTTTTCCGCAACAATCCCCAGCCAGCACACATAGGAAAGCCCACGTGGCCCTAGAGGGCCCCGGAGTGTGCACGGTGGCCCCAGGGGTGTCTACACCGCCGGGAGACTCACACTGTTTTCAGCTGGGTGTTGTGCATTTGCTAGTGAGTACTCAGATCTCCTCCTGCAGTGAGAGCCATCAGTTTCTACAGTATGTTTTCCTGTGATTCCCTCCCGGCTCATCCCTCGGTTTTTGGCTGGGCCAGGATTCTAAGCAGAGGGCGAGCCTACGGAGGGCGTCCGCAGACACGCAGGCCCGCATGTGCAGGTATTTATCACACTTTCTGCGATAAATCTTGGTGTGTATCTCTGTTCTGAAGGGAATAAAGATCACGGCTCCCACGTTCTTCAAGGATGAGACCACCTGTTCCCATTGTGGGTTTCTAGCTTAGTTTCACTTCACCGCATATTCACAGGGGTCTCTGTTCTTATTTGCATTGGCCTCTTGGATTTTCCCCACATCTTTATTTTATATCTTGTCATTTAATTTTTGGAAAAAACACATATAAGTGAATTCTATTTTTAAATGAAATCTAGGAGATTCTCTTGGCAGCTAAATTCACTCTAGAAAACCCTTATGTTGACCATGTTCACAGTTTAATCTTACGTCTACCACTTGTAGCTTGATTGTGGCGGCTCATGCTTCTGACGGTCGTATTTCCACGCGGATTTAGAGACATGGTGCGTTTAGGGGGCGGTCCTCCCCAGGACAGGACGCTGGTCTTCCTGCCCGCCGGCCTGCCTCAGGTGCTCCTGGCCGTGGAACGCCGTCAATCTGCATGCGCACCACTGCATCCTCTGACCGAAGGCCGGGGACTGAGTCACTTGGGGGCGGAGGTCCCGGGCCTTGAAGCCCCAGAGTTCCCTCCCCTTGTTCCGGAGCGTGGAACCTCGGGCTGTGTGCAGCAACGCGAGGGGTCCCTCTGAAGAGAGCCGGACACCAGCTTCCCAGGAATCCAGCGGAAACGTCTGGGGAGTCCGGTGGCCGGGCTGGTTTTTTTATTGCAAAAGCAGATAGCTTCACGTCCACTTGGAATACGTGGCCAAGGCCAGGCTGTGGGGATGAATCAGGGAAGACGGATGTTCTAACAAATCCTAGTGCTAATTAATGACTTTTCAAAAGGCCGTTTTGAAATCCACGCTGATGTCTGGAACCTGAGTAAACTTTTTGGGTCTCCAGGGGAGGAAATTCAAACAACGTCTTTTCTGCAGAGCTTCAAGGTCTTGGACAAGCCAGTAATTCCCTAACATTAAAGAACTGCTTTATGTGTTTTGAGCAACGGCTCTCACCGTTTAAGTGACGACGGGAAACCGTTTTACGGCTGTAGCAGCGCGGATGGCCGGAGCCTGAAGGAACGCTCAGAACGCATCCCATTACGCTGATCGTCCACAGCGCCTTTGATACCGGAGCTGCTCAGGCACACCAAACGGGTTAATGACGGCGCAGTAAATAAGTGGGAAGCGTTTAAGGCGGTATTAACTGAAATGCATTCAAGCAATTACAAATCCCCGTGTCAGGCCGAGGGCCTCAGTGCCCACTCTTCCTGAAATGGTTTGTGCGGCGGCTGCAGGATGTCCGAGCCCTTTCCTCCCGCGTTTCTAACACATCCTGCCAGGGAAGCGGCCGTCCTCGGCAGCGCCCAGGCTCTGCACCCGCCCCACGCCCAGGCACCGGGGGCGGGGGGTAAACATTGGGCCTCACTCCACGGGGGGATCGTCGCGGGGCCCACAAGGCAGGATGGCTGTTCTCTGCTCAGCCAGTTCCATTAGCGTGGCTTTCACGCTTTCCGAAGCTGTGACCATAACCATTGCCCAGCTTCCCCGGGCTGGCCCCCCTCCGCCTGACACCCCCAGGGAGCAGCATCCCGGAGGGGTCAGTGGGAAGAAAAGGCACATCAGTGAGTGGATGAGACTAGCCACACTGTGCGCGAGTAAATGTGTGTGGCTCACAACAGCCCTGGGGGTCAGCCCGGCACGTGGTCATCCCTGGTTAGCTGACCAGTGGCTGAGCTGAGACCAGGAGCCTTGTCCCCGCAGCCCCTGAGGGTGGCCTGTGGTTCCGTCAAGTATGAGGTCTTCCCTTATGGTCTGCCCCACAACACCCCACTGCACAACCAGCTGAGGGGGGCCGGGGTGGTGGAGACACTCAGCCCTGGACAGCCTCTTGAGGCCTCCGGCTTTCTTTCTGTGAGCGCGCAGATTCCTTGGGAAAACCGTCCTGGGCTGGGAGGGCCGGACAGTGTGCAAGGAACAGCCACCCCTAGGCCCGCACTCCACTCCACTCTCTCAGAAGACTAAGGAGGCCCAAGTCACGCACAGGGCCGCCTGTCCCATGGGTGAGTTGTTACAACCTTGTCCTGTTGTTCCGGACTGTCCTCCAGCCTGGTGGGGAAGGATGGGCTGGCAGGGGCCGCCTCGAGAACACGGGTCTGCACGCGCCCACAACTGCCCTGTCAGCCTTTGGCCCGAAATCTGTCCCCTGGAGGTGCGGCCGGGCCCACCGCCGGCCTTCCCTGAGGGGCCATCTCTGCAGGGCATCGCGTGGGGGACGACACGCCACGGGGCCCCAAGTCTCCACTGGAGTGCCGGCCACGGAAGGACACGCCAACCACAGTCTCAGCACGTTCAGGGCCAGCCACGCACCTCGGAGAGAACAAAGGGAAGGTTGTTTGATTTTCAGGGGAAGGAATTCCACGGGGAAAATAGAGGGACTTATGTAGCCGACAGTATCAGTTCTAAAAAGGCAATTTCCGGATTAATAACAAAGGCACTGTTCTAGCTCGGTAGCTCCTTTAGGACGCGTGCTCGTGACCCACAGAACATATTGTGCCCTGCGGCTCCCGGCTGAGTCGTGACTCGACAGTCCTCCCCGCTTTAATGTGTGATGTCTATTAAAACGAGCCGCTGCTTGTCCGGGGCCCCCCGTGGAAATGAGAGGTGCACCTCAGTGGACTGGCCACTGGTTAAATATTAAACCTTGTGTCTTTAATATTTGTGTGTCTCTGTGCTGCATTATGAGAGAGAAAAATTCTTATGTGAAACCTCCAATATCCAAGCAATTTTGACTTATTTTTTCCTCCTTAGGTAAAGTTTTTAAACCAAGGGACCATCTGGACCCAAAGCAAAATGTGTGAATCACACACACACATTACTTGCATGCGTGTGCATCTCCACAGATGTACACATACATGCGTATATTTATACACACATGGAGGTATTTATTAATAGGCTAAGGAGTGTGTATGTTTTAGAATATTTCACCACCTGTGTCTTATCAGTAACCTTCCAGCCAAGTGGGAAGAGAGCAGGTGGGCTTAATTTAAGACAGAGGCTCATCAATTAAATAAGAAGTTAAACTTCTTCTTGGGGAAGTAATCAAATTCCAGGCGGATGACGAACGATAACCAGCAGGGTAAGTAAAAGTGAGAGAGTCACACACGAGCCCCGGCAGCTGGTCCACCTGCCCTCGTGGGTGGACAAGAGGAAAAGGGCTCAGAAATCAGATGCACCAGGCAGATGAGAGGCTGGGCGCTTCGAAGGACGGCGAGCGCAGATCTCACCTCGGAGAGCGGGTTGTTGAAATCTAAACACAAGATTATCATTGCCAATCTGCTAAAATTTGTTGTGGTGTTGAGTGGATAAAAACCCAGTCCGTATGTGTTAAAAAGGACAAAACACATACAAATGTTCATCGCGACCACTGTCCTCGTTACGCTGGACAAGGTAGGTATGTGGGTATATGTCCCATATCTCCGCATGTTCTTGGTCAGGTGTGGCTCATGTATTAATAAATAGCATTTCTTGGGAAACTCATATATTGTGAATTGAACCTAATTTGCTTGAGGAAAATGCCAAACAGATTCTGAATTTCACAGTGAACTGAAGCACATCTGAAATGCTGCGCTCAGGAGGGTGTTTGTGCCCAGGCTCCTGTCTCCACTGGACGGATGCACGCACACCTGGGTGGAGCCACCTCGCCGGCGGCTGGCACGGCCTCGGCACCAGGCTCTCAGGGGGCGTCCGAGAGCTGCCAGGGCACAAGAAGAGAGCAGGTGGCTATGTAGGTGGCCGGGTCACTCTCCAAACCATGTCTGGGGTCTGTGCACCTGGCCCAGGTGAAGCGTTTGCATCGGTTTTCTCTCCAAGAACGATGGCGTCCTGGATCCCACGTCTGTCCCGTGTCCCCTGAACTCCAAGTGGAAGAACGTGAGATCCAGCAGGCAATTCTGCAGTCCGGGTCAGTGCTCATGGATGATGCGGCGGCGGGTCATCATGAAGGTCGTGGGCAGTGGCTGCAAGTGAAGGCCAGAGGCCACTGTCAAGGTCACGGTGTTCATGGATGAAGGTTGTGAGGACATCTTCAGAGAAAGGCAATAAGGGCACAGTTGTCTGGATCACGGGCGGATCTCTGGTCTCATCCAGGAGCGGTTCCCTGGTGCAAACATCTCAGACTGAGTTTCCAGGGAGCATGTGGTGAAGTCCAGGGGCTTGGAGGAAACTGTGTACAATACAGAGGCGTGAGTGAGTGTTCCTGCAAAGAACAAAGGGCAGTTCAAGGGTCAGTGAGTTAAATCCAGAAAAAAATGGGATGCAGATTTGCGATTTTGTTGGATTTCTTCTATGGTTTCTGTGCTGAAGTTCAGGGAGACAGACCCGGAGGTGCGTTCTGGGGGCCGACATGGAATCGGCACCCTCGTCTGCGGGTGAGGCAGAGGATGACAATGTAGAACAGGATCACGGGAAATAGGGAGAGAACGGAGGCCGACAGGAGGAGGGGGCTCGGGCAAGCTCGCTCCGGAGGAACACAGGTGCAGGCCCGTCTGCTCTCCCCAGCTCTCCGGGAACCGCGAAAATAAAGTCGGGACCCCTGAACGTAAATCCTTAGCTCGTGAGCCTCCATCCTGTGCTTTCTCTGCAAATAGGAAACCTGGCCACTGTCTTCAGGTCTCCTAAGTCACCTGCCACCCGAGAACACACACGCCCCACTCCGTCCCCTCGGTAAAACCCTCGGAGCTTTGGGAGCAGTGTCCTGAGGATCCTGTCCGGATCTCTCAATAGTTTGAGACAGTTCAGTGAGCGGGTGAATCAAAGGATCAGATAGTCTCTAAAACTTACCTGATCTGTGGTTACTCTCGGAATTCCCGACCCGACTGCGTGTGGACTGCAGGAAGGGACTTTCTGGGGGACTGTGAGTGGGCGTTTCCTTATTTCCCGAGGCTTCTTCGCTCCCAGTCTTGCAACAGCCAAACAGACGAGCAGGTTTCACTGAAACTTTCCGAACAAACTCACCTTTGTGCTGAGGCAATTATGGAAGATTTCCACCTCAAGTATGAGCTTTGGAAATGGAGGCCAGCGCCCGGAAGGTGGATGTGCGGGCATGCAGGCTAATTTCACAGCCGGCGTGCTCGCTGCTGACCTGAGACCCCGCGGTGGGCGCAGCCGCTTGTGGGCAGCACACAGCTTCTGAAGGACTTTGACAAAGGATGTGCGTGAATCGGCAGATGGAGTCTGCTTGACTGGAAACCAGACGCGTCCGTGAGGCGGGGAGCCCAGCAAGTTCCGTTTGGAAGGGCAGAAATAAAATCAACTAGATAAAGAGCAGAGCAGGCTTTCCACCAAAACAGTGTTTCCAAATTATACGGTTTACTCAGGTAATCCTTCCGCTGGTTTGAGACGGGGTCGAGGTGGGTTCCAGGCTTGGGAGGGGGCAGCCTGCTAGTCTGGCCGTCTTCGGTGGAATAAAAGGAGCAAACTCGGTCACGGCGGATGGCTGGGGTCCCGGGGGGGTGTGTGCGAGAGCTGGGGGCAGGTCCCAGCTGTGCCGCGTGTCCTGGGTGGAGGTCTGCACTCGCCACCCTCACACCAGAGTGGAAGCCGCCCGAGGGGCACGTGGGGACACTCTCCAGCCTCCCTGGGCCGGCCACATCCTGCGGCTGCCACACTTCTGGGCAGCTGTGCGCACAGGGGTGGGCCTCCAGGCATCCCTAACCACCTCCTGTAGGAGGGGAGGGTCGGCCCCAAGCAGGCAATCACCGTGAGTCTCCTGATGTCCACTGTGCCCGCCCGGGTGGGGGTCTGCTCAGACGTCACCTGCAGGCTTACTGCAGGGGGTCACGGCCCTCCTGTGGTCTGAGGGCCGTGGCAAGGTGGTGTGGGTGCTGGCGTCCATGACCCCCGTGCCTCACGAGCCCTCGTTCTGGGGACGGCATGGGGATCAGACGACAGGGTGGGCCGGCTTCTTCATGGAGAAGGGACAGCAGGACGAGAAATAAAACGTGATGGGATTATTTTTGAGGACAAAACACAAAATCTAGAAAAAAACTTAAGCGTTTGGAGGAGACAGTTGGGACTTGGGGCAGGAGAGGTGGGCAGTGGCCCCTGGATGTGGGCAAACACGGAGGACCAGCCGTCAGGGACTTGGTGGTTTCTTGCCTCCGCCGGCCTGCTCTGAGCCAGCCATGCCGCTGGGGACAGCGAAGAACGCCGAGTGCTTTGCGGCCACATCCCGGGGTTCCCTGCTTCTCCCGGTGACTGACCCACAGCTGCCTCTCCGGACGAGCGGCGCCGTCTCTGGCGTCATGAACGCACTACCTGATGCCTGGAGGCGCCTGTGGGGAGAGCCGGGCAGTGGAGGCCAAGGGGCGGCGTCTCCGTAGGAGCACAGCCGTGGGCTCGGGCCAGGCCCCCGTGCGCCCCCGTGGGAGCAAGTGCCGTCCAGGGCCTGGACGTCCGCATGCGCCGGCCACAACTGTGATGCAGCCAGCCCCAGCTCAGGGGGTCAAAACGACAGTCATCATTTGTTTTTTTTTAAGATTTTATTTATTTATTTGACACAGAGAGAGACACAGTGAGAGAGGGAACACAAGCAGGGGGAGTGGGAGAGGGAGAAGCAGGCTTCCCGCCGAGCAGGGAGCCCGATGCGGGGCTCGATCCCAGGACCTGGAATCATGACCTGAGCCGAAGGCAGTCGCTTAATGACTGAGCCACCCAGGCGCCCCGACAGTCATCATTTGTGCACAGTTCTGTGGGTCAGGGTGTGATGTGGGCTCGCCTGGACCCACTGGGGAGCCACGGGCAGCTCCCGCTGACGGGGGGCTGGACTCTGCCCCAGGGTCGGTCCCCTCCTCCCGCCGGCTCTCCTGGACTTGCTCACAGGGCAGGGGGCGTGTTGCTTCCTTCGGATGGCCGAAGCGGGTGACAGGGCCCCCGGAATGGAAGGGTGGGGACAAGCGCGCCTGTCAGAGGGAGGCGCTGAGGGAACACGGCCGAGCGCGTGGACACGGGGAGGGGGGAGGGGCTCTTGGCCATTTTTGCGATTATTCCAACACACCTTCTGTTGCAACAC
>NW_027936250.1:0-221 GCF_054177405.1 Leptonychotes weddellii | reverse complement strand
GAAGGGCGCCTGGGTGGCTCAGTCAGTTAAGCATCCAACTCCTGGTTTCGGCTCAGGTCATGATGTCGAGGTCATGGGATCGAGTCCAACATGGGCCTTTGCACTCAGCCTGGAGTCTGCTTCAGATTCTCTCTCCCTCTAACGACAGATGTTGGCGGGGATGCGGAGAAAGGGGAACCCTCCTACACTGTTGGTGGGAATGCAAGCTGGTGCAGCCACTC
>NW_027936249.1:0-221 GCF_054177405.1 Leptonychotes weddellii | reverse complement strand
GTGGGCACCGTCACCCTGGGAATTCTCACTGCAGGGCAGTTGAGAGAATCCAATTCTGGGGCTGCAGAGGTAAGTGAGGGGGAGCTGGAGACATGTTTGGGTCCCCCCAATCCATCAGGGGGTCTTCATTTGGGAAAAAGGCATAGTGTTGGTGTCAGGGACTGAAGTGTAGAGCCAGGGGACTGCTCAGGAGTTGAGCGATTGTCTTGGGCCATCACCCC
>NW_027936248.1:0-221 GCF_054177405.1 Leptonychotes weddellii | reverse complement strand
GCGAAGAGATACAAGCGTGCTCGCTGCCTGTGGTAGTCCTAGATAGGCCCAGTCTGATTGTCCATCAGCAGGGGATTGCTTCGACATTCTTTGCTCCAGTCACAATCCCCTCCCTCATCTCCTCAGTGAGGTCTTCCCCGACCGCCATAACACAGAACGAGTGCACTGCTCATCCATACATATTCGGGAGGATGAAAGAGTTCTGGGGGGCACCTGGGTGG
>NW_027936247.1:0-221 GCF_054177405.1 Leptonychotes weddellii | reverse complement strand
TCTGTTGTATTACTATACATTAATAATGAGCTATCAGAAAGATAAAATAATTCATTTACATCACATAAAAAAAGAATAAAATACTTCAGAATAAATTTAAGCAAAAAGGTGAAAGACCTGTACATTAAAAACTATAAGACATTGATGAAAAAGATTGAAGAGAACAGAAATAATTAGAAAGATATTCTATGCTCATGGATTAGAAGAATATTGTTAAAATG
>NW_027936246.1:0-221 GCF_054177405.1 Leptonychotes weddellii | reverse complement strand
ACTACTCTCCCAACCCCGAGTTTCTTGTGTTTTAGAGATCTTGGTTGATTTCGATAAATGACAATTTAGGCTACTTGTTTTTTCTCTTCCAGCGGTTTAAATTCTCACCCTTGTTTTAAATATACCAATAAATAGTGAGCATGTGAAACCCTAGGCCCCTATCTTGGAGCCCAATAAAAGCAGAATCCCAGGCCTGGGCGCTCTCTCTTTCTCTTCCCACA
>NW_027936245.1:0-221 GCF_054177405.1 Leptonychotes weddellii | reverse complement strand
TCCTGGCCAGTGCCCAGCAGTGGGCGCAGAGGGGCTGCTGCCTGAGTGAGTGTGAGGCAGCTGAGGGCTCTGGAGAGCAGGACAGCGTGTGCCTGCCCAAGGGGGCCACTTGCAGCTCCCGTGTGGATGGAGGGACGCCCCGGTGGGGCCTGGCAGGGGCAGCGCCTCAGAGCTGTGCCAGGGGGACTCACCCTGCACATAGGCTCGGACAGCCGGCCCTC
>NW_027936244.1:0-221 GCF_054177405.1 Leptonychotes weddellii | reverse complement strand
CTGATCTTCCAGCCACCCCACTTCTGATACCTGGCCGGGGGCCACTGTGTCCACTGCCTACCATGCTAGCCCCCTCCTGGTAGTGTTGCGCTGAGCTACTCTGAAAAGGGGGAGTGTTTGTATTCTTATTTGCATGAATTACACTATATTATATTCTTAGACCATGTCTATACATCTCAAATCAAAGGAATAGGCTGCGTCTTCTGTATGTCGAGGTGTCC
>NW_027936243.1:0-221 GCF_054177405.1 Leptonychotes weddellii | reverse complement strand
CATACGTCTGGTTTGCTTCAATATCTATGGTTTTCTGAAGGTTTGAGATCTACAGAAACACCAGCTCTCACCGAGGTAGTTTTGTATGGCTTTAGCCCTTCACATCTGGTGGTACAGAATTAACGTACTAACGTTTACTGTTTCATACATGAAAAGATGGAAAGAACTCAAGGTTTGGGGAGGGCGGGTCAAACACTTCTAGGTGGTATCTAAGTTGTTCC
>NW_027936242.1:0-1294 GCF_054177405.1 Leptonychotes weddellii | reverse complement strand
CTTCCCAGCTGGGCCCAGGGTCTAGGCAGGTAAGAAACAACCTGGCTGTTCTAGAAATGATTGAGCCCCAGAATCTATTTCAAAGGACAGTAGGGAACCCCCAAGGCAGAGCCAAGCCTTCTCTCTGAGGTCCAGACGTCAGAGAGCCTCGCTGGGCTCCAGGCAGGCAGAAGGGGATGGTTGGGTGTTCGCACCCAGGTAGGCCAGTGAGAGTCGGGGGGGGGGGAAGACAAGGAGGCTTCTGCCTGTTTATATTGCCCCCAGCTGGAAGGGCTCCTCCCCCGACCCACCTGGCGCCTACTGGCATGGCCTCCCTGAGCCCGGTCTGGCAGCTCCAGAGCACCATCTTGCTGAGGTGTTAATTTTTAAATGAGAGAGGAGGAGTTTTGGAGAGGCAGAGGCGGATGGAGAGACACGCTGAGAGAGACCGAGAGAGACCTCGGGGAAGATCAGGATGTAGACTCAGCATTTTGCAAAAAGCCACTCAGGTCTTGCCTAAAAAGCCAAGCCAGCTGCCTTGGGGTGGTGGGGAGCAGGCCATGGACAGGAAAGGCTGCCGATGAGTCAGGCATGGGGCAGGAGAGGGGGATGGTGCTCAAACCCAGGGGAAGTAGGTATGTGGGGCATGCTCCTGCCCCTCAAAGGGCAGGGAATTATCAAGTGTTAATGAATGACTAAATGACTATGTAATAATAGATCGCCTCCATTGTGCTGGGGTCTGGAGTCAGGCTTGCCATGTGACCCTGGCCAGTCCTGCAGGTCAGATCCCTGGGACTGAGATGGACGCTGCCCTCGGAACTCCGTATAGCCTCCTCCTGGCTTCCTGTGCCACTCTCTGCCAGCTCCATGGCTTTGATTGAACTGAGGGCTCCCCATAAGCCCCAGCCACTCGGTGCCCCCCCATCCTCACGCTGTAGCAGTTCTGCTGGACGCTCCAGGGCAGCTGTTGCCCATTCAGGCTGGCCTCAGAACACTGGCCTAGCTGCTCTTATAGAAGAAAGCTGGGCAAGTCTGGAATCTCCTCACCCCAGGCTCTGCGGACAACCCCCCCCACCCCCGGCCTCCAGACCTGCACTTGGCAGAGCCTGCGGACCGTACTTTGACCTCACAAAGAATCTTGCTGCATCTTCCTGGTAAACAGGCAGTGAGGGAACTCACCCCACAACTGGAGTACCCCTACTCCCAGACTTCTCTGGGAACTGAGAACCCATGTTCCCTGTACAGAGGAAAGGCTTGCCCTGGGTCACTCTGGCTTTCCTGCGAATTTCTGGGGAGAATTCCTGACCTTTCCTCT
>NW_027936241.1:0-221 GCF_054177405.1 Leptonychotes weddellii | reverse complement strand
CAGTCGCTTAACCAACTGAGCCACCCAGGTGCCCAAGGTGAATTCAAGTAAATGCTGACGTCTTTAAATGTATTTGTTATTAAAAAAAATAAATAAAAGGAACATCTCATTCCAGAAGTCATATGAGAAGAAAGCAAAAATCAGTCCAAGAATAGCATGATAAAGAAAAAAAATTTAGGGGTGCCTGGGTGGTTCAGTCAGTTAAGCATCTGCCTTTGGCT
>NW_027936240.1:0-221 GCF_054177405.1 Leptonychotes weddellii | reverse complement strand
ATGCGTAGCAAATGGCATTTAGCATTACGATTATTGCCACCTTAGACAGTATTAACATTTTTAGGGATCTTGATGTGCATTCACTGCAAATAGTCCTCTAAAAAGGTCTTGCTGGTTTACATCCTGGCTCTTAAGGTGTCAGAGCGCCTTGCCTCTCTGACTTAAGTTCTTCTTGTATTAGGAAGACCAGGACTTCGGGTGCCTGGCTGGCTCAGTGGGTG
>NW_027936239.1:0-221 GCF_054177405.1 Leptonychotes weddellii | reverse complement strand
ATCGCAGGAATTCAAAAGAAAGAGAAATCAGTGAATCGGTGCTGGCTGTGATACCCCAAAAAAGTTTTATGGAGGAGTTTAACTCGTCTTTCAAAAAAGTACGATTTTGATAGGGTAATTCGAGGAAAAGCACTTTCTAGTTGGAAACAGGAAGGGTACAAGGAAGATAATGAGCTAGGAAGTGTCTGTGCCAAAGTTTTAGGTGAATTCACAGAAGAGCA
>NW_027936238.1:0-221 GCF_054177405.1 Leptonychotes weddellii | reverse complement strand
ATACGAGATATTTGTCATTTTCTTGGCTGACATGAATCTTGGCTTTCTTCTATTTAGGGGATCTTCCACTATGAGAATCACTATAGTTTCCATAAAGCTTTTTCCTTAATGAGTCAGAGGTAATTGCTAGAGTTCACTATTAAAAAACCTATGAGAGGGCGGAGGGCGCCTGGGTGGCTCAGTTGGTTAAGCGTCTGCCTTCGGCTCAGGTCATGATCCCA
>NW_027936237.1:0-221 GCF_054177405.1 Leptonychotes weddellii | reverse complement strand
TACATTTGTTGGAAGTTTCTTGTGTGTTTGTTGTTGTTAATTTTGCTCCTTCCTTCGTCCCTCCATTCCTCCCTTGTATTTGCATTCTATCTTCCAATGCCTATTGGGCAGTAATGTTTTGTTTTTTTTTTTTCTAAAAAATTTAAAACCATGGGGCGCCAGAATGGCGCAGTTGGTTAAGGATCCAACTCTTGGTTTCGACTTGGGTCATGATCTCAGGG
>NW_027936236.1:0-221 GCF_054177405.1 Leptonychotes weddellii | reverse complement strand
TATATATATATATATATATATATATATATATATATATATATATATATATATATATAAGTTGTTCTCTCATTACAATTTTGAGATACAGTTTCTTCAAAAAGACCAAAATATAACCTAAATCTCTAGTGTATGGGTTTGTTCTAGTCTCCTGCCTGATCACATTCTCTCCCTTTTTTTTTAAATCCTCTTCTTTTTTTTTCAACCAACTTCTTATCAATTCC
>NW_027936235.1:0-221 GCF_054177405.1 Leptonychotes weddellii | reverse complement strand
TGAGCTCATTTGGCTTCCTATCCTCTCTGTATAAACCACGGCCGTGGGGTCGACCGTCTGCTGAGCCCTGGGGGTCCTCCCGGCACATCCCTGCGCCTGGGCCTGGGCCTGGGGACGGACACAGACACCTGGCCTGGCCACCGATCTGCGTGGGACTCCAGCCATGGGACCCGCCTCAGATTAGCCTGTTTCTGCCTCATGAGGACGCCCACCCCCGGGGT
>NW_027936234.1:0-221 GCF_054177405.1 Leptonychotes weddellii | reverse complement strand
TTTTTTCTTTCTTTCTTTCTTTTTCTTTCTTTCTTTCTTTCTTTCTTTCTTTCTTTCTTTTCTTTCTTTCTTTCTTTCTTTCTTTCTTTCTTTCTTTCTTTCTTTCTTTCTTTCTTTCTTCTTTCTTCTTTCTTTCTTTTCTTTAAATGTTCCAAATACAGTTATTCTTTTACCCACTCAAGCTAAGTGAAAGAGAAAAGTAGTGGAGAGGGACGTGGCTA
>NW_027936233.1:0-221 GCF_054177405.1 Leptonychotes weddellii | reverse complement strand
AGCCTTCACATATGAGTGGGGAAAAAAATCAAGCTGTCCTCAGTCTTTTCCACAGCAGCATTCAATAGCAAAAGACAGTGGAGTACTACTGATAAAAAAGTCTAATAAAATGGAAAGAAAATCTAAATCACAGATTCTATATGCAGCTAAAATTTCATTTAGGTAAAAAGAAAACAGATCAACAGTTGAAAATATCAGGGATTGTTATTTCCATAAGATTT
>NW_027936232.1:0-221 GCF_054177405.1 Leptonychotes weddellii | reverse complement strand
AGCAGGGCGAGGGCCTGAACGCGCATGCTGAGCCCAGCCGGCAGACTGGAGTGTGCAGAGCCCTGGAGCCTAGCAGAGGGGCAGGGGCAGGGCCTGAAGGCCTCAGCACTGACTAGATCCTTGATTCCAAAATCAACTGATCCCTGAGACCCTAGTGAGTGGCCTATTGTCCCTGTAGCACTTACAAAACATGGGGACACGTGGTATTCAGCTGAGCCACT
>NW_027936231.1:0-1294 GCF_054177405.1 Leptonychotes weddellii | reverse complement strand
TGGAAAAATGTCTGTTCATGTCTTCTGCCCATTTCTTGATTGGATTCTTTGTTCTTTGGGGGTTGAGTTTGATGAGTTCTTTATAGATTTTGGATACTAGCCCTTTATCTGATATGTCATTTGCAAATATCTTCTCCCATTCGGTCGGTTGTCTTTTGGTTTTGTTGACTGTTTCCTTTGCTTTGCAAAAGCTTTTTATCTTGATGAAGTCCCAATAGTTCATTTTTGCCCTTGCTTCCCTTGCCTTTGGTGATGTTTCTAGGAAGAAGTTGCTTCAGGTGGGGTCGAAGAGGTTGCTGCCTGTGTTCTCCTTTAGGATGTTGATGGACTCCTGTCTCACATTGAGGTCTTTCAACCATTTGGAGTCTATTTTTGTGTTTGTTGGGCAATTTTTGATTACCAGTGTAATCTCCTTACTAGTTATAGGTCTATTCAGATTGTTTCTTCATGATTTACTCTTGGTAGGTGGTGTGTTTCTAGGAATTGTGCATATAATTATTTGTAATGCTCTTTTATTATCCTTTTTTATTTCTCTATGGAAATAATGTCCCCACTTTCATTTCTGATTTTAGTACATTGAGTCTTCTTTCTTTTTTCCTTAGTCTATCCAGCTAATTTTTTTTGTCAATTTGGCTGATCTTTTGGAGAACCAACTTTAAGTTTTATTGACCTTTTCTATCGTTTTTCTATTCTCCATTTATCTTTCTCTGCTCTAATCTTTATATTTCCCTTCTTCTGCTAGCTTTGGGTTTTAGCGTGTTCTTTTTCTAGTTCCTTAGGTTGTAAATTTAGGTTATTGATGTGAGCTCATTCCTATTTTTTAATGTAAGCAACTTTAGCTATTAATTTCCCCTTTAGCACTGATTTTGTTGCATCCCATAAGTTTTTTTTTTATTCTTATGTTAATCCCCATACATTATATCATTAGTTTTAGATGAAGTGTTCCATGATTCATTGTTTGTGCATAACACCCAGTGCTCCATGCAGAATGTGCCCTCCTCAATACCCACCACCAGGCTAACACATCCTCCCACCCCCTCCCCTCTAGAACCCTCAGTTTGTTTTTCAGAGTCCATCGTCTCTCATGGTTCATCTACCCCTCCGATTTTTCCCGCTTCATTCTTCCCCTCCCGCTACCTTCTTCTTCTTTTTTTTTTTTCTTAACATATATTGCATTATTTGTTTCAGAGGTACAGATCTGAGATTCAACAGTCTTGCACAATTCACAGCGCTTACCAGAGCACATACCCTCCCCAGTGTCTATCACCCAGTCACCCCATCCCTCCCACCCCAC
>NW_027936230.1:0-221 GCF_054177405.1 Leptonychotes weddellii | reverse complement strand
GGCGCCTGGGTGGCTCAGTTGGTTGGGCGACTGCCTTCGGCTCAGGTCATGATCCTGGAGTCCTGGGATCGAGTCCCGCATCGGGCTCCCTGCTCGGCAGGGAGTCTGCTTCTCCCTCTGACCCTCCTCCCTCTCATGCTCTCTGTCTCTCATTCTCTCTCTCTCAAATAAATAAATAAAATCTTTAAAAAAAAAAAAAATGATTTGGAGTACTGCCTTTT
>NW_027936229.1:0-221 GCF_054177405.1 Leptonychotes weddellii | reverse complement strand
TACATGCGCTACAAAAAACTTAAAAAAAAAAAATAGCTGGCTGGGTAGTATTTTACCTTTAAATCCCTACTTCCATTTATCCCATTATAGAAATATTTAAGAGAAAATATTGAAAAGAACTTCTCTATGAAAGTAACTTTTCAAGTAAACATGTGATTTCAGAATTTATGCAATGTTCTTTTTAAAAGGCTTTGTATTGTAGTATGTGAAACCAACGAATA
>NW_027936228.1:0-221 GCF_054177405.1 Leptonychotes weddellii | reverse complement strand
ACTATCTCCGAGCAGGAGTACGGCTATGATATCAGCACTTGGAAGGGACGGGCCCCTTAATCAGAAAGGCAGCATGACCTTGCCTGTTTTATGACGGTAATGTCTCAGAGGCATCATGTTTCCTTTTCAGAGCTTTAACATCTAGATTCTGAGTTTCAAAATTGAAATTTGACTTTTTTTTATCTTAAAACCTAAAAAGAATCACATGGTATTGTTTAGTA
>NW_027936227.1:0-221 GCF_054177405.1 Leptonychotes weddellii | reverse complement strand
CTCTAAGTTATTTCGGTGTCCGGAAAATTCTGTGATGCCGTTGGATGTGGCGAGGATCCCCAGGCTCCGTACGAGACCCAAGCATGAGGCAGAAGCTCTGCTGGGCATCTGAGTCCCTCTGCCGTAGTCCCTCCATGTCCAGCCCCCGCCCCCCGCCGCCGCCCCGAGTCATGGGGAAGATGGGTTTAGACAAGCCAGTGAGTGCCCATCATGGCCCTCGG
>NW_027936226.1:0-221 GCF_054177405.1 Leptonychotes weddellii | reverse complement strand
GACAAGAGCAGTATTTCCCTCGGATGGCCACGGTGAGGATGAAATGAGATATTGTACACAGCACACTTAGCGTAGGCTCAGTGCTCAAAACATTAGAGATGATGATGATGGTGGCGATGATGATGATGGTGGCATGGTGATGATGACAGTGATGATGGTGCTGGCGCCGGTGGTGATGGTGGCAATGGTAATGATGGTAATGGTGATGGTAATGTTGATGA
>NW_027936225.1:0-221 GCF_054177405.1 Leptonychotes weddellii | reverse complement strand
GCAGCTATTAAGTAGAGTAGTGATTATGCAAAGTCAGGCCCACCTGACTCCAAAACCCAAGGAAAATCTTAGTAAAGAATGTTGTAGAAGAAAAAAAACCCATAATCCTGGTATTTTGGCCCAATTTTCCTTTTTTACCATATTCTTTTCTAACTTTTGTGCATATAGGTACATACTTTTACATAATTGTATCCATTGCGTATATACCATTTTATATCTTT
>NW_027936224.1:0-221 GCF_054177405.1 Leptonychotes weddellii | reverse complement strand
ATAAATAAAATCTTTAAAAAAAAAAAAAAAAGCTTTTAAGACTGAGATGGCCCTTCAACCCAGCAATTCCACTTCTTGGAATGTATCCTAAGGAACCAATTAAGGAAGTGTGCAAAGTTCTAGCTATGGGGATGTTCACTGGAGCAGGAAAAATGGAAAAGAGTTTAAATGTTCAACAGTGTGGGTTTGCTGAAAACATTGGGATACATCTTTCCAGGGGA
>NW_027936223.1:0-221 GCF_054177405.1 Leptonychotes weddellii | reverse complement strand
CAAATAAATAAATAAAATCTTAAAAAAAAAAAACATTTCACATATTCATTTGGTCATTCTCTCTACCTACTTGCATAACCTACAAACCATATTAAACATGGTCTCTGAAGGCAAATAAATACAGGAAAGAAGGAAGGGAGGGAGAGAGGAAGGATAAAGGGAGGGAGGGAGGAAGAGAAGAGGAAAGAAAGAAAAGAAAAGAAAAGAAAGGAAGGAAAAGG
>NW_027936222.1:0-221 GCF_054177405.1 Leptonychotes weddellii | reverse complement strand
GCCTCGACGGGCTTCCTCCCCTGCTCTGGCTGTGCTTCGTCCAGGGGGCCACTGTGGCGGTGACCGGGGACGGCGTGAACGACTCCCCCGCGCTGAGGAAGGCTGACATTGGCATCGCCATGGGCATCTCGGGCTCCGACGTGTCGAAGCAGGCCGCCGACATGATCCTGCTGGACGACAACTTCGCCTCCATCGTCACGGGCGTGGAGGAGGGTGAGGGG
>NW_027936221.1:0-221 GCF_054177405.1 Leptonychotes weddellii | reverse complement strand
TACAAGGCTAATTAATAATCCAAAGCATAATCCCAACTCCTGGTATCCAAACACCTATTAAATTCTCATTCTCATATTAACAATTTTATGAAGTATGTTGTGTATTTGTGTATGTATTTAAACCTTCAAAATGACCCTAGGATTTATAATTCTTTTCACCATTGTTAAAGGGGAGAAACAAAGGATAATGAAAGTTAAGGTGTGTGTGTATATGTGTATAT
>NW_027936220.1:0-1294 GCF_054177405.1 Leptonychotes weddellii | reverse complement strand
CAAATGGCCCTTAGGAGTCTCACTCCAACTTGATGAAAATTCAAATGATCTAAAAACAACATCATAGGATCTCTGTGAAAGCAAGTTCTGAGAACGTACGCACTAAACTCAGTGCTATACACCTTCTTCATCCAAGTCAGCATCTGTCAGTCCACCCAGAGAGGTACATGGAGCATGTCAAAATAACTGTTGTGCATGGCAAACATGAGAAACCACTGAGAAGATTAAATTATCATTGATATCAATGAAGAACAAAATAAATATAAAGTAAACTGAAAGTG
Organism: Leptonychotes weddellii; assembly: GCF_054177405.1. Taxonomy (NCBI): domain Eukaryota; kingdom Metazoa; phylum Chordata; class Mammalia; order Carnivora; family Phocidae; genus Leptonychotes; species Leptonychotes weddellii. Next base: position 1,013 of record NW_027936220.1, on the reverse strand, counting down.
CAACTCAGATTTTAATATTCTAAGGAATAAGAGGGTTACCCTTCAGCTATCCGGTCAAATCGTGAAATTCCGAATTCAGATATCGAGATATTTATTTGAGCAAAGCCTTTCTCAGGAATCATGTACCAAGATCAGTAAAGTTCATAGCTTCTGAAACCATAGAAAGAACACTAAAGTATTACTGGAGGAGGCATGGTAGCCTAAATATTCAGACCAAGCTCTTGCATAGTCAAAAGTGACCCAAATTCTTTACAGAGCAGAGGTGTAAGCTTGGCCATGGCACACACGATAGACCAGAAGATCATAGAAAGCAGCTACCCACAACAACATTACATTTACAGCTCTAGGCAACGGGTGAGTGGGTTTCTGCCCATCAGTGTCTACACCCCTAAGACCTTAATCAAACTCAAGAAAAGCAGAAGATGCGGGGCGCCTGGGTGGCTCAGTCAATTAAGTGTCTACTCTTGATTTCTGCTCAGGTCATGATCTCAGGGTTGTGGGATCTAGCACTGGGTGAGGGTCTGCACTCAGAGGGGGGGTCTGCTTAGAATTTTCTCTCTCCCTGTCCCTCTGCCCATCCCCCTGCTCACAATGCCTGTGTGCTCTCTCTCCCTCTCAAATAAATAAATAAATCTTAAAAAAAAAAGAGAAAAGACAAAAGAAAAACAGAAGATGGCACTGAGAACCTCCTATGAAACTACATGCCTCACTCAAACTATAAAGATTGGGTTTTCCATCTCCAGTCATGTCCCACTTGCCTTCCTCCCGGAGTGCTCACAGCTCACGTTGTCAACAGCATTGTTGTGTGATCACGTCTTCAGGCAAAGCTCTTTGTCTGACAGGTTGGACATTTTAGGTACAAATTTTTTCCTAGGGATGTAAAATATTAAAAATGATCTCAGTAAAATATTACGCTTTATCAACTTTACCTTTCCTAACCTCAAAGGAGCCTTTAGGGCAATGTGCTCATAAACAGGCACCAAATCATGTTCCAAATTAAGAGCCATAAGCCC
>NW_027936219.1:0-221 GCF_054177405.1 Leptonychotes weddellii | reverse complement strand
CACTCGACTCCCACTTGTAAGAAGGGAGCAGGCACCCTGGACCCCACATCTATCTCTTCCTGCTCCTGCTGCAAGTTGAGGCCCAAACTTTATGTGACCTCCAGCCTGGGGATCTCCATGGAAGAGTGCACTGCCGCCCAGAAAAGCCAGGGGTGGAAGGATAGGACACCTGTGGTTTAAGGGGAAAAGCCACACGTAGTAAGTAAGCCCTAGAGACTTAA
>NW_027936218.1:0-221 GCF_054177405.1 Leptonychotes weddellii | reverse complement strand
TTACTGCACTTATTTGTCCATGGGTTTCATCTGCTGACGGGTTAGCCACGATGGCTCCCTCTACCTAAGGTCATAGATCCCACTTTTACTGGCCCTCTGCTTCTACTCCTGAGCACATTTCACCATGGTTTTCCTGGCCCCAGTCAGTCCCAGTCTTCTGCTACCTGGTGTGCTGTTCCTTCTCACTTCCTCTAGCTTGCCCGGCCAGGCAAGGGGGGCAA
>NW_027936217.1:0-221 GCF_054177405.1 Leptonychotes weddellii | reverse complement strand
ATGGGAGCTCAGTAAGTAGCTATAAATGGGGTGATTGATTAGTTTTAAACACATAGGTGAAGAAGCTAGCTACTATCTTCACTATTTGGAAATTTTCTGGAAGACATGTAGTATTAAGGGTCATAATATGTCTGTCCATGACTAGGTGTTAAAAAGTTCTTCTCAAGCCCAAACAAACCATCCTCCTATTTCTTCCTGTGCTAGTCTTCTGCCCATTTTGC
>NW_027936216.1:0-221 GCF_054177405.1 Leptonychotes weddellii | reverse complement strand
CCCAAACAGTCCTTTTGCAGATAGACAGATATGGCAGAGAAATTCCAAAGACATCCTCTGTACATGTGCAAATTCTGCTCTCCTGTCCCAGGCGAGACCACACCTCCTCCGGGTGCACACTCCAGCCCACTCGGAGCAGACCCGTCCCTTAGCCTGTGGCTTTGGAACCACAGGCTTTGGAACTGACTTGATCATCCCCAGGTGGCCCTCTGGAGTGCTAG
>NW_027936215.1:0-221 GCF_054177405.1 Leptonychotes weddellii | reverse complement strand
ACAAACAGGGCAAATTATTGATGCTTGATAAGTGAATTCCTGCATCTTTTCCATAACTTTGAAAAATTTAAAAAACTGTTTAAAATGACTATCTTATGGATGGAGACAGGGTGGGAGTGAAAGCTCTCTTAGATCTTTTTGTTTCTTTAACCATGTAACCATACCGTCTATTTTTCAATTTAATAATTTTCATATGACCATGATAACAAACACAAATTTTA
>NW_027936214.1:0-221 GCF_054177405.1 Leptonychotes weddellii | reverse complement strand
GGCCCGCACACCATGAGTTGAAATAGTTGGTTTCTGATCTGTATCCCCCGTGCGGTGAAGGGAGGGCAGCGCTGGTTGGTGTCCTGGCCCCCCTTCCTTGGGTTTTCTCCTGTTTCCTCCTCTTCACCACGTCTCTCCCAGCCCCCCAGATGGAGGGGCGCCATGGTTGAGCTGGCCTTTTCCAGCACACAGAGACATTGTGTGGACTCCTCCCCTGCCTG
>NW_027936213.1:0-221 GCF_054177405.1 Leptonychotes weddellii | reverse complement strand
GATCTCATTTTCCTTTCTCAGCCTTTCAGGCTAGATAGGTCTATGCTGTATTTTTCCCTGGGAAAGACTGGTATTTTCCTTTTTATAGTTCATATGTAGCAAGGTCAAGCTTGGATCTACTTGACTTTTTCTCTTTGTGAGCAGTAAGTCTCCTGTAACCAAGGCAACTGATATTGGCTCTGGTTACCTCTTCCATATTTGTGCACGGTCCAAGATTACCT
>NW_027936212.1:0-221 GCF_054177405.1 Leptonychotes weddellii | reverse complement strand
TCAAGACAGTGTGATACTGGTGAAAGAATATACAAATAGATCACTGGAACAGAGAGCCCAGAAATAGACCTGCACAAATATAGTCAACAGATCCCTGACAAAGATGCAAAGGCAATTCAATGGAAGAAGCATATTCCTTTCAACAAAGAGTTCTGGAACAGTTGGATGCCTATCTGCAAATACATTAGATATAGATGAGTGAGAGAGAGAGAGAAAAAGAG
>NW_027936211.1:0-221 GCF_054177405.1 Leptonychotes weddellii | reverse complement strand
AGGACCCCTGAGCAGGGTCCCTGCGCCAGGACTGATTCGTGGTGCGCTGCAGAAAAGCACACTGACAAAATCACAGACAGAAGGAAGCTAGTGCGGCCTTCGCTTATTTATCCAAGGCCGTTCATGCACAAGCCACATGGCGTTCAGCAGAGGCCACACGCTCAGTGTTAGAGCACCAATGCTGCACGGGGGAGGGGAGCGGGGCAGGGGGAGACGCTGGG
>NW_027936210.1:0-221 GCF_054177405.1 Leptonychotes weddellii | reverse complement strand
TCAAATAAATAAATAAAATCTTAAAAAAAAAAATAGCCCAAACAAATCAATAACAAATAAGATGGAATCAGTAATCAAAAACCTTCCAACAGGAAAAGGCCAGAACAGATGGCATCACAGATCAATTTTTCTAAGTTTTTAAGGAAAAATTAATCCTTCTCAAACTCTCCCAGAAAATAGAAGGAATATATATATATATTTTTAAATCATGCCAGCATTAC
>NW_027936209.1:0-1294 GCF_054177405.1 Leptonychotes weddellii | reverse complement strand
CCTGGGTGTCATGCTGTCTCCTTCCGGCAGGCTTTCCCAGTCTCGGGGTGTGTGCCCAGATATGTCAAGGACTGGCCTGGGGAAGGGTGTGCTCTTCCAGAAGCCCCTGGATTTACAGTGTGGATGGAGGGTCCCGGGGGTCTCCAGGTGAGGTCAGGTTTGGACCAGACTTAGGGGATCCCTGAGCGCTGGGATGGACAGTCCAGCCAGCCTGGTGATGTGGGCACGTTCAAAATCAGGGATGGTCTCCCTTCTGTGCCCAGGGCAGGGCCATGGCTGGGACTCCCGGAATGGGTTTTTTTTTTTATTATTATATCATGTTAATCACCATACATTACATCATTAGTTTTAGATGTAGTGTTCCATGATTCATTGTTTTTGCATAACACCCAGTGCTCCATGCAGAACGTGACCTCTTTAATACCCATCACCAGGCTAACCTATCTTTCCACCTCCCTCTCCTCTAGAACCCTCAGTTTGTTTTTCAGAATCCATTGTCTCTCATGGTTCTTCTCCGCCTCCTATTCTCCCCCTTCATTCTTCCCCTCCTACTATCTTCTTCTTCTTTTTTTTAAAGATATAATGTATTATTTGTTTCAGAGGTACAGATCTGTGATTCAACATTCTTACACAATTCACAGCGCTCACCATAGCTCATACCCTCCCCAATGTCTATCACCCAGCCACCCCATCCCTCCCATCCGCCACCACTCCAGAAACCCTCCGTTTGTTTCCTGAGATTAAGAATTCCTCATATCAGTGAGGTCAAATGATGCATGTTTTTCTCTGATTGCCTTATTTTGCTCAGCATAATACACTCCAGTTCCATCCACGTCATTGCAAATGGCAAGAATTCATTCCCTTTGATGGCTGCATAATATTCCATTATATATATATACCACCTCTTCTTTATCCATTCATCTGCCGATGGACTTCTTGGCTCTTTCCATAGTTTGACTATTGTGGACATTCCTGCTATAAACATTGGGGTGCACATGCCCCTTCAGATCCCTACATTTGTATCTTTGGGGTAAATACCCAGTAGTGCAATTGCTGGATCATATGGTAGCTCTATTTTCAACTTTTTGAGGAACCTCTATATTGTTTTCCAGAGTGGCTGCACCAGCTTGCATTCCCATCAACAGTGTAGGAGTGTTCCCCTTTCTCCGCATCCCTGCCAACATCTGTCGTTTCCTGACTTGTTCATTTTAGCCATTCTGACTGGTGTGAGGTGGTATCTCATTGAGGTTTTGATTTGGATTTCCCTGATGCTGAGCGATGTTGAGCACTTTTT
>NW_027936208.1:0-221 GCF_054177405.1 Leptonychotes weddellii | reverse complement strand
CTGTTTCTTGGCCTGCTCTGCTGCCGAAGGACACTGGGTTGTGTCTGGTTTGGGACAGTTACCGGTGGGGCTGTTGTAAACATTTGTATGCAGCTTCTTTGCGAACATGTGCCTTTATTTCTCATGGGTCATACCCAGAGTGGGGTTGGTGGTCAGAAGGTAGGTAAGTACTTGACTTCCCCAGAAATGGCGAGACTCTGTCCGGAGCAGCCCCTGATGCA
>NW_027936207.1:0-221 GCF_054177405.1 Leptonychotes weddellii | reverse complement strand
GGGTCAGAGGGAGAAGCAGACGCCCTGCCGAGCAGGGAGCCCAATGCGGGACTCGATCCTGGGACTCCAGGATCATGACCTGAGCTGAAGGCAGTCGCTTAACCAACTGAGCCACCCAGGCGCCCCATAGAGGGTTTTTTTTTTTAAGATTTTATTTATTATTAAAGATTTTATTGACAGAGCAAGAATACAAGCGGGGGAGTGGGAGAGGGAGAAGCAGG
>NW_027936206.1:0-221 GCF_054177405.1 Leptonychotes weddellii | reverse complement strand
CCCACCCCACCCCCCACTCCAGCAACCCTCAGTTTGTTTCCTACAATTAAGAATTCCTCATATCAGTGAGATCATATGATACATGTCTTTCTCTGTTTGACTTATTTCACTCAACATAATATCCTCCAATTCCATCCTAAAACGCTGGTTCCTTGCTAGTAAGAGCTAGAATTTGTTAATGTTTACTGTGAAGTAGTCACTTTGCTAAATGCCCAGGCAGA
>NW_027936205.1:0-221 GCF_054177405.1 Leptonychotes weddellii | reverse complement strand
TCCGTGGCTCAGGAAGGAAGTGCAACTCCAGGCTCCCTGGGTCGAGGAGAGAGGCTTTGGCCAGCGGGCAGAAGGGCCATCCAGAGCCCATCCCTCTGTCCGTCCAAACAGCCCGTGTCTGTCCCACTGCTGCTGGCCATGCACCCATAACCACAGCGCCCTCCCAGTGTCCCCTCACCCGCCAGTCCCCCTCCAGCAGCTCCGGGAGGCGGCCGGGGCCA
>NW_027936204.1:0-221 GCF_054177405.1 Leptonychotes weddellii | reverse complement strand
CTATTGTCAACAAGAAGAAAAAATAAAGGCAATTCAAACTGTCAGGAAAAACAAAAGCCTCCATAAGAAATACATAGTCCACCTATGGAGCAAATGAAAATGTGTTTTGATTTAGAGCTGTTGGTAAAAAATAAAAATTTTAAAACACACCTTGAGGTACATTCTCTTTCAAGAAGTATGGTTTTTTTTTTTTTTTTTTTAAAGATTTTATTTATTTATTT
>NW_027936203.1:0-221 GCF_054177405.1 Leptonychotes weddellii | reverse complement strand
TTTTTTGTTTTTTGTTTTTCCCCTGAAGCCAAGGTGTTAGTACATAATCTTATCCATCTCTGCTCAGAGGTAGAGGTATGGGGTCACAATGTGCATTTTTAAGACAGCAAGGAAAGTGTCACTAAATAAAAGATTATTTTCAGGTCATTGGGAGTAACTAGATTTGAAATAGACTGGGAAAAATTTTGTGACCTATCTTTATTATTTTAACATTATAAAAG
>NW_027936202.1:0-221 GCF_054177405.1 Leptonychotes weddellii | reverse complement strand
CCCCACCCCCAGAATGGGTTTGAAATGGCTTTCGTCCAGGTTCTCTGCTTTCTTGCTTTAGTTCTTAGCTTTGTACTCCATCCAACCTGTTTAGCTTGGTTTCTTCCCTTTTGGTACATTACATTGTGCCCTGGAATTTTCTGTCATCATTTGATGATTTCTTTTATTTTCAACCTGTGTTTGAAATCTGTAAAAATCTCATTAAATCATGTCGTCCCATT
>NW_027936201.1:0-221 GCF_054177405.1 Leptonychotes weddellii | reverse complement strand
AAGCTCTGTGGCCCCAACCCAATGCCTCACCCATCTCCAAGGTACACACAAATCAGCTCCCCTGTTCTCATCCTCCCACACCCCTATGGCCCTCTGGTGTCTTCCATACTGTATCCCCTACCACTTCCAGGGGATAAACAAGGAAGGGGGAGATGGAAATTGGAGTAGACTCCCTAAAAGAACCATTGGAAAAATCTTTCGCTACCTTCCTTCAACACAAA
>NW_027936200.1:0-221 GCF_054177405.1 Leptonychotes weddellii | reverse complement strand
TTTCAGTCTAGGCAGTTTGTAGGTTTCCAGGAAGGCATCCATTTTTTCCAGGTGTTGCTCAATTTATTGGCATATAGTTGTTGATAATAATTTCTAATAATTGATTCTGTTTCCTTGGTGTTAGTCAATTTTATTATTTTGGGTCCCTTCTCTTTTCTTTTGGATAAGTCTGGCCAGTGGTTTTAGATATTAATTCTTTAAAGGACCAACTTCTAGTTTTG
>NW_027936199.1:0-221 GCF_054177405.1 Leptonychotes weddellii | reverse complement strand
TGGTGGTGGGTATTGAGGAGGGCACATTCTGCATGGAGCACTGGGTGTTATGCACAAACAATGAATCATGGAACACTTCATCTAAAACTAATGATGTAATGTATGGGGATTAACATAAGAATAAAAAAAAAAGATTATCCCATTGTGTAACAATTGACTTAATCATTCTCCTGTAAGTGGACATTTACATTAACTTGTGGTTTATTAATATTATAAAAATA
>NW_027936198.1:0-1294 GCF_054177405.1 Leptonychotes weddellii | reverse complement strand
TATCACTCTTGGAGTCTTTCTCCTTTTATAGAACCCCCCCTTAATATTTCTGCAGGGCCAACTTAGTGGTTACATATTCTTTCAGTTTCTGCCAGTCTTGGAAACTCAGCATCTCTCCATCCATTCTAAATGACAGGCTTGCTGGATAAAGTATTCTTGGCTGCATGTTCTTCTCATTTAGTACCCTGAATATGTCTTGCCAGCCCTTTCTGGCTTGCCAGGTCTCTGTGGATAGGTCTGACATTATTCTGATGTTCCTCCCTCTGTACGTCAGGAATCTCTTCCCCCTAACTGCCCTTAAGATGGTTTCCTTGGTTCTATGATTTGCGAGTTTTACTATTACATGCCAGGGTGTTGGTCTGTTTCCCTTGATTTTGGGAGGGATCGTCTCTGCATCTAGGACACGAATGTTTGTTTCATTCCCCAGATTAGGGAAGTTCTCAGTTACGATTTTCTCAAATATAACTTTTAGTCCTCTCTCTCTCTCCACCCCCTCAGGGATCCCAATAATTCGGACATTGGAATGTTTCATGGTGTCACTTATTTCTCTAATTCTGTTTTCATGGATTATAAGCTGTTTTTCCCAGGCCTCCTCTTTTTCCTAGGCCTCTTTTTCCTTCTTTTCTATCAATTTTTCTTCTAGGTCACTAATTCTTTCTTCTGCCTCATTTACCTTAGCTGTTAGAGTATCCAGATTAGATTGGATCTCATTGATAGCATTTTTAAGTTCTGCCAGTTCAGCTTTCATTTCTGCCCTTAGAGACTCTATGTTGCCATTAACTGATTTCTCCATTCTAGCTATTGTCTTCATAACTGTTACCTTGAAGTCCATTTCCAACATCTAGGTTATATCTGCATCCATTTGTAAATCTGTGGCAGAAGTCACAATCTCTGAGTCTTTCCTATTTTGGGGGTTCCTCCTCTTAGTCATTCTGTTGAGGGGTGGTTGAGGGAATTACAGAGTCCAAATTATTGACCACAAGCCAAGCAAAATGCACCCGTTTTGTAGGGACCTTAGGGTTGTTGGCCTCTTGTTCTCCCAGCCTGTCTTCTGGGGGATGGGCTTACCCTGCTGTTACTCAGGCAACCCTGTTTGGGCAGAGTTGCCCTGCCGCCTGTGGGGGGATATGGGCTCAGTGAAAACCAGTTTTGGGGGGCTTTTGTTCTCTGGCTGCTTTCCCTGGCGGCTTTCCATATCTCTTCCAAGAGTCAGAGCAGAAGAGACTATTTCCAATGCTCTGCCTCAGAACAGAGAGATCGCAGTCTGTTCTTCAGAGAGCTCTCCAGGCCACAC
>NW_027936197.1:0-221 GCF_054177405.1 Leptonychotes weddellii | reverse complement strand
CCTAACCCCCTCCCAACTTGAAAGTATATAACGGGCCACTCCTCATGACCTCAGTGCAGCTCTTCCTGCCCACGGGTCCTGTCCCCATGCTTTCATAAAATCACCTTTTTGCACCAAAGATGTCTCAAGAATTCTTTCTTGGCCTCAGCTGTGAACCGTAATGTCTTTCCTACATCACTAGTGAGGCCAACCGTTTTTCCTATTTTTTTTTTTTTTGGCCA
>NW_027936196.1:0-221 GCF_054177405.1 Leptonychotes weddellii | reverse complement strand
GCTAGTAAGACACAGAAGTAGGGTATGAACTCAGGTCTTTCCTACGCTACAGGCTTTGTTCTTTCCACACTGCTGTGCAGAGCGTTTGGTTCCCAGCTTCCTGAACCTGATCTCCTCTTAGCCGTGGGGCTCTGGAGGAATTTATATGACATTGATGCTGCCTTCATCATCAGAAGGCTGTCATGAGAGTGACAGGGAACGGTAGATACGGAGCTGTCACA
>NW_027936195.1:0-221 GCF_054177405.1 Leptonychotes weddellii | reverse complement strand
GCCCGCCCCCATGCCACCCCCAAGGGGCACAGGGATACTGTTGGGGCCGCCTTGCAGAGGATGACCAGGTACCCCAGGCCAGCGCCCTCAGGTCTCCTCGGCTGTGCTGGTCCCCCCCCATGCCATTTCTCAGGGGCCCCAGCCCCATGGACCACACTCCAGAGGGCCCCGGGGTCAGCCTGGCTGAGCTGTCCTCAGGGACCCCTCACCGTGGCTACCAC
>NW_027936194.1:0-221 GCF_054177405.1 Leptonychotes weddellii | reverse complement strand
AAAACTTTTCTTACAGTAACTCCATATTCGGTTACTACTCATAATGGATTCTTTCTGATAACATCTTTGTAAATGAGCAAATTAATCTCGGGAGGCACACAATGGTTTTCGCTTGGTCCAATATTTTTAACAAGCATGCCATCTGATAGAGAAATGAACATTTTAAGAGATTTGATTTCTGATTTATTGGGAGTCAGAACTGGATGATCCAAAGAAAACAT
>NW_027936193.1:0-221 GCF_054177405.1 Leptonychotes weddellii | reverse complement strand
AGCACGTGCGCAGCAAGCCCCTGAGGGAGGTGAGTTTGGTGCCTGCAGGTGCCGGAGAGTAGGGTTTTCTCGGTGGAAGGCAGTGGGAGGAAGAGGAGGATGGGGCGGGATGGCACATTTTAGAACAGAGCACACATATTCACGCTCTAGGTGACTTCACTGCTGTGGGGCAGACCCCCGCCCCCCTCAACTCCTCCAGGCTTCGGAAAATTCACGCATGC
>NW_027936192.1:0-221 GCF_054177405.1 Leptonychotes weddellii | reverse complement strand
TAATATATGCTATGATAAAAAAAATTCAGGTGCACATGAGTATATTTTGTATGCTACTATTTTTGACAGGCAGAGAATCTTGGGGCCTACATAGCAAAATGCTACATTGGTTAAATTTGGGGAGGGAAACTGCAAGGCTATAAAACAGAATCTTTTATAATTCAACTTTTTGTACCATTTTTCTTTTATACAATGTGCAATAGCAATATCCTTGCTATTGT
>NW_027936191.1:0-221 GCF_054177405.1 Leptonychotes weddellii | reverse complement strand
TGATGGCTGCATAATATTCCACTGTGTGTGTGTGTGTGTGTGTGTGTATGTGTGTGTGTGTACACCACATCTTCTTTATCCATTCATCTGTTGATGGACATCTAGGCTCTTTCCATAGTTTGGCTATTGTGGACATTGCTGCTATGAACCTTGGGGTGCATGTGCCCCTTCAGGTATGATTTTGTCATTTTAAAAGTAGTATATAAATGAAATTATACAGC
>NW_027936190.1:0-221 GCF_054177405.1 Leptonychotes weddellii | reverse complement strand
GGCACACCACAAAGGACCCCCCCCTCTTCAGGCTGGCAGCTGATTAGGGAAGACACCCCCCGTGGGGTGGTGCCTCACCGAAAGCCACCTTTTTGTGCCTTCTCCTGGCTGATGATTGACAGAGGGTGCCACCTCTGGGGACACATTACATAAAGGTGTCTTTTCCTCTGATGTCACCTGGGTTTCCTGGCTCCTGTTGCTACTTTTCTTCCTCACTGCGG
>NW_027936189.1:0-221 GCF_054177405.1 Leptonychotes weddellii | reverse complement strand
CCAACTGAGCCACTCAGGCGCCCCTAGAATGTTGGATTTTTTAAATGTCTTTCCTGTGTCTATTGGGATTATCGTGTGTGTGTTTACTTTTGTTCCATTAATATGATTTGTTAATTCAATTTCAGATTATAAACCAAGTTTGCAAACCTGGGATAAATCCCACTAGGCTGTCATGTATAATCTTTTTTATATGATGCTGAATTCAGTGTGGTCACTTTTTA
>NW_027936188.1:0-221 GCF_054177405.1 Leptonychotes weddellii | reverse complement strand
TAATAATAATAATAATAATAATAATAATAAAGTACAAAATGGCATAGATCAGCTGTGATAGCATCCTGGAGAAGCAGGGGATGGGGGAAAACACATAAGATAAAAAAGAATGTGGAAGACAAAAATAGGAACAACAAACAAGGACAAAAAATAGAAAACAGTGACAAAAATGGTAAATATATATATATATATATTTGAAAATAAGAGAGATCTAAAATGAA
>NW_027936187.1:0-1294 GCF_054177405.1 Leptonychotes weddellii | reverse complement strand
GAATAGGCAAAGAAGTCAAACTCTCACTCTTTGCAGATGATATGATACTTTATGTGGAAAACCCAAAAGACTCCACCCCAAAAATGCTAGAACTCATACAGGAATTCAGTAAAGTGGCAGGATATAAAATCAATGCACAGAAATCAGTGGCATTCCTATACACCAACAACAAGACAGAAGAAAGAGAAATTAAGGAGTCGATCCCATTTACAACTGCACCCAAAACCATAAGATACCTAGGAATAAATCTAACCAAAGAGGCAAAGAATCTGTACTCAGAAAACTATAGAATACTCATGAAAGAAATTGAGGAAGACACAAAGAAATGGAAAAATGTTCCATGCTCATGGATTGGAAGAACAAATACTGTGAAAATGTCTATGCTACTTAGAGCAATCTATACATTTAATGCAATCCCTTTCAAAATACCATCCACTTTTTTCAAAGAAATGGAACAAATAATCCTACAATTTGTATGGAACCAGAAAAGACCCCGAATAGCTAGAGGAATGTTGAAAAAGAAAAGCAAAGCTGGGGCACCTGGGTGGCTCAGTTGGTTAAGCGACTGCCTTCGGCTCAGGTCATGATCCTGGAGTCCCGGGATCGAGTCCCGCATTGGGCTCCCTGCTCGGCAGGGAGCCTGCTTCTCCCTCTGACCCTCCCCCCTCTCATGTGCTCTCTGTCTCTCTCATTCTCTCTGTCTCAAATAAATAAATAAAATCTTTAAAAAAAAAAAAGAAAAGCAAAGCTGATGGAATCAAAATTCCAGACTTCAAGCTCTATTACAAAGCTGTAATCATCAAGATAGTATGGTTTTGGCACAAAACAGACCCATAGATCAATGGAACAGAATAGAGCCCAGAAATAGACCCTCAACTCTATGGTCAACTAATCTTCGACAAAGCAGGAAAGAATGTCCAATGGAAAAAAAAAAAGTCTCTTCAATAAATGGTGTTGGGAAAATTGGACAGCCACATGCAGAAGAAGGAAACTGGACCATTTCCTTACACCACACACAAAAGTAGACTCAAAATGGATGAAAGACCTCAATGTGAGACAGGAGTCCATCAAAATCCTTGAGGAGAACACAGGCAGCAACCTCTTCGACCTCAGCCACAGCAACTTCTTCCTAGAAACATCGCCAAAGGCAAGGGAAGCAAGGGCAAAAATGAACTATTGGGACTTCATCAAGATAAAAAGCTTTTGCACAGCAAAGGGAACAGTCAACAAAACCAAAAGACAACCGACAGAATGGGAGAAGATATTTGCAAATGACATATCAGATAAAGGGCTA
>NW_027936186.1:0-221 GCF_054177405.1 Leptonychotes weddellii | reverse complement strand
GCCAGATCATTTCTTCTAGGTCATCTAATTTGCTCTCATACAAATGTTCCTGATATTGTTTTTTGTTTTTTTTTTTTAATTCTTATGTTAATCCCCATACATTACATCATTAGTTCTAGAAGAAGTGTTCCATGATTCATTGTTTGTGCATAACACCCAGTGCTCCATGCAGAATGTGCCCTCCTCAATACCCACCACCAGGCCAACCCATCCTCCCACCC
>NW_027936185.1:0-221 GCF_054177405.1 Leptonychotes weddellii | reverse complement strand
AAGGGGGAGCCCTACGCCTCATCCTACCAACCTCCTGTCGTCAGACCGGCCTGTAGATCACCTTCAAAGACCATGCAGACCCAGAAATTCTACAGAAAGCCAGGCTGCTCTGCCCCTGCCCATGTTGCTGCCCCAGGAACATCACTTCTGCCACAGCAGTGTCCCTTGGGTTCTGGCCATCGCCATGAGTGGTGCAAAGCCTTTGGCCCTATCTCTGTTGC
>NW_027936184.1:0-221 GCF_054177405.1 Leptonychotes weddellii | reverse complement strand
TTGTGATGATAGTAGCACAATTTGAATTTACTAATGACACTGAAGTAGTTCAAATGATAAATTTTGTTATGTATGTTTTAACAGAAGTAAAAAAGCTCCCATAAAAAGGTTTTTCAGAGACCTGGATTTCGTCTCCTCTCAGGAATTCAGCTGGATAGGGATCAAACCATTCTGAACACCTACAAACTCAACAGGAGATCGAAGAAAAGAAAAGCAACAAC
>NW_027936183.1:0-221 GCF_054177405.1 Leptonychotes weddellii | reverse complement strand
TGTGTGTGTGTGTGTGTGTAGAAATCAAAATAGATTTTTCTTATATTAACCTAGCATTTACACACAGTAATAACAGTGCCCAAGGATAGCTGAAATAATCCCCAACATTTGCAAAACTCATTTTCTTTCTTTCCCCCCACCTCCACCCAGTTTCACTTTGAATGTATTGAATGCCAAATTTCTAAGATGTCCAGCATATTTTTATGTCATACTTTTACAAC
>NW_027936182.1:0-221 GCF_054177405.1 Leptonychotes weddellii | reverse complement strand
CCTTAAAAACATTATGCTAAGCAAAAGTAGATAGACATAAAAGGTCACATATTGTATGATTCCATTTATATGAAAAGTCCAGAATAGGCAAATCCATAGAGACAGGAAGTGGATTAATGGTCACCAGAGCTAGGAGAAAGGGGATATGGGGAGTGGCTGTTTAACGGGTACGGGTTTCCTTTGGGTGATGGAAACGGTTGTTTTTTTTTTTTTTTTTTATT
>NW_027936181.1:0-221 GCF_054177405.1 Leptonychotes weddellii | reverse complement strand
TAGGCCTGTTTGCATAGAAAGCGCAGTCTTGTAAGTTAGCTCATGGTTTTATCTTGGGGCGCTTGGGGGATAAGGGAATTACCTCCCAAGCTACCCTTTGCTGCTACCACTGATTAGCATACCACGGAAGGAACGTCTTTAGTTTCCCAACCATTTCCTACCATTCTTCACAAATACGGTCAGCACCTATGTATTAATGTTGGTTGCCTGAAGACAAATCC
>NW_027936180.1:0-221 GCF_054177405.1 Leptonychotes weddellii | reverse complement strand
GGCCCGCACACCATGAGTTGAAATAGTTGGTTTCTGATCTGTATCCCCCGTGCGGTGAAGGGAGGGCAGCGCTGGTTGGTGTCCTGGCCCCCCTTCTTTGGGTTTTCTCCTGTTTCCTCCTCTTCACCACGTCTCTCCCAGCCCCCCAGATGGAGGGGCGCCATGGTTGAGCTGGCCTTTTCCAGCACACAGAGACATTGTGTGGACTCCTCCCCTGCCTG
>NW_027936179.1:0-221 GCF_054177405.1 Leptonychotes weddellii | reverse complement strand
ATCTTTAAAAAAAAAAAAAAAGAAGAAGTCTGTATGATTCTGTCAAAGTTAGGTAAATAAAGGGTCAAACTGGCCTGACTTCACAAGCCTCTGCCTTCCTTCTTGGTGGATAACAAAACCCCGAAAGATAGAGTGGGGGACAGAGGCTAATCAAAAAGAGGAAAACTGGCTGAATCTTGCCAGCTTGCAGCAAGAGAGAGAAGAGGAGCCCAGTGTGACAT
>NW_027936178.1:0-221 GCF_054177405.1 Leptonychotes weddellii | reverse complement strand
TAGGCCTGTTTGCATAGAAAGTGCAGTCTTGTAAGTTAGCTCATGGTTTTATCTTGGGGCGCTTGGGGGATAAGGGAATTACCTCCCAAGCTACCCTTTGCTGCTACCACTGATTAGCATACCACGGAAGGAACGTCTTTAGTTTCCCAACCATTTCCTACCATTCTTCACAAATACGGTCAGCACCTATGTATTAATGTTGGTTGCCTGAAGACAAATCC
>NW_027936177.1:0-221 GCF_054177405.1 Leptonychotes weddellii | reverse complement strand
GGGAGGAGAAGTGGTCAGAGATTCCATCGCCCCCCAAAGACAGAGGAAGGACCAGCTGGGGAACATGGGAGCCTCTAGAGCCAGGAAGGTGAGGAAAGGGAGGTTTCCCGGCTCTCAGAAGGACTGGCGTCCCGCAGACTCCTGGACTCTGGCCCACGGAGGTCCATGCTGGACTGGGACCCACAGGATGGTGTGACCGTCCATGCGTGCTGGATTAAGCC
>NW_027936176.1:0-1294 GCF_054177405.1 Leptonychotes weddellii | reverse complement strand
TGGGATCATTCCCTGCATATTTTTGGATCATAATGCTTTGAAACTAGAACTCAATCACAAAAGGAAAGTCAGAAAGAACTCAAATACATGGAGGCTAAAAAGCATCCTACTAAAGAATGAATGGGTCAACCAGGAAATTAAAGAAGAATTAAAAAATTAATGGAAACAAATGAAAATGAAAACACAACTGTTCAAAATCTTTGGGATGCAGCAAAGGCGGTCCTAACAGGAAAGTATATAGCAATACAAGCCTTTCTCAAGAAACAAGAAAGGTCTCAAATACACAACCTAACCCTACACCTAAAGGAGCTGGAGAAAGAACAGCAAATAAAGCCTAAACCCAGCAGGAGAAGAGAAATAATAAAGATCAAAGCAGAAATCAATGAAACACAAACCAAAAGAACAGCAGAACAGATCAACGAAACTAGGTGCTGGTTCTTTGAAAGAATTAGTAAGACTGATAAACCCCTGGTCAGACTTATCAAAAAGAAAAGAGAAACGACCCAGATAAATAAAATCATGAATGAAAGAGGAGATCACAACCAACACCAAAGAAATACAAAGAACTATAAGAACATATTATGAGCAACTCTATGCCAGCAAATTAGATAATCTGGAAGAAATGGATGCATTCCTAGAGACATATCAACTACCAAAACTGAACCAGGAAGAAACAGAAAAACCTGAACAAACCCATAACCACTAAGAAAATTGAAGCAGTAATCAAAAATCTCCCAACAAACAAGAGCCCAAGGCCAGACGGCTTCCCAAGGGAATTCTACCAAACATTTCAAGAATTAATACCTATTCTTCTGAAGCTGTTTCAAAGAATAGAAATGGAAGGAAAACTTCCAAAGTCATTTTATGAGGCCAGCATTACCTTGATCCCAAAACCGGACAAAGACCCCATCAACATGGATGCAAAAAATTCTCACCAAAATACTAGCCAAGAGGATACAACAGTCTATTAAAAGGATTATTCACCATGACCAAGTGGGATTTATTCCTCAGCGGCAAGGTTGGCTCAACATCCGCAAATCAATCAATGTGATACAACACATTAACAAAAGAAAGAACAAGAATCATATGATCCTCTCAATAGATGCAGAAAAAGCATTTGACAAAGTACAGCATTGTTTCTTGATCAAAACTCTTCAGAGTATAGGGATAGAGGGTATATACCTCAATATCAGAAAAGCCATCTATGAAAAACCTACAGCGAATATCATTCTCAATGGGGAAAAACTGAGAGCTTTCCCCCTAAGGTCAGGAACACAGCAGGGATGTCCGCTAT
>NW_027936175.1:0-221 GCF_054177405.1 Leptonychotes weddellii | reverse complement strand
AAAATCTTTAAAAAAAAAAAAAAAGAAGTCTGTATGATTCTGTCAAAGTTAGGTAAATAAAGGGTCAAACTGGCCTGACTTCACAAGCCTCTGCCTTCCTTCTTGGTGGATAACAAAACCCCGAAAGATAGAGTGGGGGACAGAGGCTAATCAAAAAGAGGAAAACTGGCTGAATCTTGCCAGCTTGCAGCAAGAGAGAGAAGAGGAGCCCAGTGTGACAT
>NW_027936174.1:0-221 GCF_054177405.1 Leptonychotes weddellii | reverse complement strand
AAGGTTTTGTTTGTTTGGGTTCTTTTTTTTTTTTAAAGATTTTATTTATTTATTTGAGACAGAGAGAATGAGAGAGACAGAGAGCACATGAGAGGGGGGAGGGTCAGAGGGAGCAGCAGGCTCCCCGCCAAGCAGGGAGCCCGATGCGGGACTCGATCCCGGGACTCCAGGATCATGACCTGAGCCGAAGGCAGTCGCTCAACCAACTGAGCCACCCAGGC
>NW_027936173.1:0-221 GCF_054177405.1 Leptonychotes weddellii | reverse complement strand
GAAGGAGCTCATGGGGCCATGGGGGCTGCAAGGCAGAGCGTCTCAGGGTGGCGCCCCCAACTGCCGAGGGGGTTCAGGGAGAGGGGGGCTTTGCGGTGGGGGTTGTCGGGGCGCTCCTCGGTCTGAGGCGGCATTTCAGATGGGCCTTCACAAACCTTGATGTTTGGGGCTTGGAACAAAGGGCGCTCAATCTGCTGAACGGTGGGCGTGATGTGGGAGGC
>NW_027936172.1:0-221 GCF_054177405.1 Leptonychotes weddellii | reverse complement strand
GTGACCCGGACCCCAGCCCCTCCCAGGACAGAGGCCTGGCCTTGCTCAGCCTGCAGCAGCCACTCCAAGAACCCTTGCCTTCCTCTCTTCAGCCTGCAACCCCTCAGGGAGTGCCTCCCTGCTGGGGCTGTCGCCCAGAGAGGGGTAGGACCTGGGTGAGGTTCTTCCAGGTGAGGCACCTACAGAACCCCGACCTGGCAGAACCCCGACCTACAGCCCAC
>NW_027936171.1:0-221 GCF_054177405.1 Leptonychotes weddellii | reverse complement strand
TGCTCCTCTCGTTGTTTCCTCCAATTGTTTCCTTCCTACTGAGGGTTGAAATTGTCAGCAAGATTGCTCAGAAGTTTGACAGGCTCACTTCTCAGAGGATGAGGCTTCTGGCAGGTGTCAGCGGGGCTGCAGTCTTCTCACTACTGTATTTGCTTCTGTGCTGTTCCCACAGTCTGTGCTAGGATGGTGTGTAGCTTTTAGGCTGTCCAAATCATGCAGGC
>NW_027936170.1:0-221 GCF_054177405.1 Leptonychotes weddellii | reverse complement strand
TTTATTTATTTATTTTTTAATTTTATTATATTAGTGACCATACAATACATCATTAGTTTCTGATGTGGTGATCCACGATCCATTGTTTTCGTATAACACCCAGTGCTCCATGCAGTACGTGCCCTCCTTAATACCCATCACCGGGCTAACCAATCCCCCCTCCCCTCTCCCCTCTAAAACCCTGTTTGTTTCTCAGAGTCCGTAGTCTCTCATGGTTCATC
>NW_027936169.1:0-221 GCF_054177405.1 Leptonychotes weddellii | reverse complement strand
GTCTGCTCCTCTCGTTTCCTCTAATTGTTTCCTTCCTACTGAGGGTTGAAATTGTCAGCAAGATTGCTCAGAAGTTTGACAGGCTCACTTCTCAGAGGATGAGGCTTCTGGCAGGTGTCAGCGGGGCTGCAGTCTTCTCACTACTGTATTTGCTTCTGTGCTGTTCCCACAGTCTGTGCTAGGATGGTGTGTAGCTTTTAGGCTGTCCAAATCATGCAGGC
>NW_027936168.1:0-221 GCF_054177405.1 Leptonychotes weddellii | reverse complement strand
GTGACCCGGACCCCAGCCCCTTCCAGGACAGAGGCCTGGCCTTGCTCAGCCTGCAGCAGCCACTCCAAGAACCCTTGCCTTCCTCTCTTCAGCCTGCAACCCCTCAGGGAGTGCCTCCCTGCTGGGGCTGTCGCCCAGAGAGGGGTAGGACCTGGGTGAGGTTCTTCCAGGTGAGGCACCTACAGAACCCCGACCTGGCAGAACCCCGACCTACAGCCCAC
>NW_027936167.1:0-221 GCF_054177405.1 Leptonychotes weddellii | reverse complement strand
GGTCAGAGGTGGGAGGGAGACCTATCTTTTACCATTTACACTTTTATAGCCATTGAAGCTTTTTATCATGTACGTAGATGTTTAATCTAGAAAAGAAAAATTTGGGCGCCTGGGTGGCTCAGTTGGTTAAGCGACTGCCTTCAGCTCAGGTCATGATCCCAGGGTCCTGGGATCGAGTCCCGCATCGGGCTCCCTGCTCGGCGGGGAGCCTGCTTCTCCCT
>NW_027936166.1:0-221 GCF_054177405.1 Leptonychotes weddellii | reverse complement strand
TTTGTTTGGGTTCTTTTTTTTTTTTTTTTTTTTTAAAGATTTTATTTATTTATTTGAGACAGAGAGAATGAGAGAGACAGAGAGCACATGAGAGGGGGGAGGGTCAGAGGGAGCAGCAGGCTCCCCGCCAAGCAGGGAGCCCGATGCGGGACTCGATCCCGGGACTCCAGGATCATGACCTGAGCCGAAGGCAGTCGCTCAACCAACTGAGCCACCCAGGC
>NW_027936165.1:0-1294 GCF_054177405.1 Leptonychotes weddellii | reverse complement strand
GGACCTGAAGAGACATTTTTCCAAAGAGGATATATAGATGGCCAACAGACACATGAAAAGATGCTCAATATCACTAATCATCAGAGAAATGCAAATCAAAACCACAATGAGATATCACCTCAACACCTGTCAGAATTGCTAAAAGGAACAACAAAAGAAACAGCAAGTGTTGGACAGGATATGGAGAAAGGGGAACCCTCATGTACTGTTGGTGGGAATGTAAATTGGTGCAGCCACTGTGGAAAACATTACGGAGGTTCTTAAAAATTAAAAATAGAAATACTAGAGGTGCCTGGGTGGCTCAGTTGATTAAGCTTCCAGCTCTTGGTTTCAGCTCAGATCACGATCTCAGAGTCATGAGACTGAGCCCTGGTCTGGGTCCCCACTCAGCAGGGAATCTGCTTCCCCTATCCCTCTCTCTCTGGGCTCCTCCCCCTGCTCATGTAAATAAATAAATCTCTCTCAAATAAATAAATAAATAAATCTTTAAACAAAATAGAAATACTATTTGATTCAGTAATTCCACTACTTGGTATTTGCCCAAAGAAAATGAAAACACTGATTTGAAAAGATAGATGAGCCCTTATGTTTATAGCACTATTATTTACAATAGCCAAAATACAGAAGCAACCTAAGTACCCACCAACAGACAAATGGACAAGGAACATGTGGTGTGTACACACACACACAAGAATATTACACAGCCATAAAAAGGAATGAGATATTGTCATTTGAGACACATGAATGGACCTAGGGGGTATTATGCTGAGTGAAATAAGTCAGACAGAGAAAGAGAAATACCATGTGATCTCACCTATATGTGGAATCTAATAAACAAAAGAAATGAGTAAAGGAATAAACAAACAAAAAGCAGAAACAGACTAAAAATGAAAAAAACAAACTAATGGTTGCCAGAAGGGAAGGGATTGGGGGTTGGGCAAAATGAAAGAAGGGGAGTGGGAGATCCAGGCCTCCAGTTATGGAATGAATAAGTCATAAGGACAAAAGTACAGCACAGGGAATATAATCAATGATATTCTAATAGCATACGGTGACAGGTGGTAGCCACACTTGTAGCGTAACCACAGACAAAGAAACACTTGCTGTTTCTTTTGTTGTTCCTTTTAGCAATTCTGACAGGTGTTGAGGTGATATCTCATTGTGGTTTTGATTTGCATTTCTCTGATGATTAGTGATATTGAGCATCTTTTCATGTGTCTGTTGGCCATCTATATATCCTCTTTGGAAAAATGTCTCTTCAGGTCCATAGTGGAATCACTATGTTGCACAGCTG
>NW_027936164.1:0-221 GCF_054177405.1 Leptonychotes weddellii | reverse complement strand
GTGTACTGTGATGCTGAGTGAGATGAGTCATCTGGCTGAAGGTTTTCCTACATCCCTTACATTCATACGGTCTCTCACCTGTGTGAATTCTCTCATGCTGGTTAAGATGTGCCCTCTGATTGAAAGCTTTACAACATTCATTACACTTACAGGGTCTGTCTCCTGTGTGGATTCTGATGTTGAACAAGAGTTGATCGACGACTAAAGGATTTCCCACACTC
>NW_027936163.1:0-221 GCF_054177405.1 Leptonychotes weddellii | reverse complement strand
GTGCCAGGGGGGCCTGATGACCCCCTGCCCAGCTCTCCTTTCCGACACCTGGAAGCTTCTTGCCGAAGCTTGTGATCCCAAGCAGCCTGTGTAGCCCGCAAACACGCTCGGCTGCTCGTCACACCCCGGCCCCCCCACCCCGCAAGCGTTTCCAGCGCCAGGCCCGCAACGGTGGGAAAGAAAGCGCCGCTTCACAAAGAAGGATCGAGGGGCTGCTTCTC
>NW_027936162.1:0-221 GCF_054177405.1 Leptonychotes weddellii | reverse complement strand
ACTTATATGTAAGTGGTGGTGATTTTTTTTTCCTCATTTTATTTTTCTGCTGGGTCTTGGCGCACAGACTACACATCACATACTCAAGATTGATTAGCTCAAAATTAATTTTCATGGGTGGAATATTATGCAGCCATCAAAAGGAATGAGATCTTGCCATTTGCAACGACATGGATGGAACTGGAGGGTATTATGTTGAGTGAAATAAGTCAAACAGAGAA
>NW_027936161.1:0-221 GCF_054177405.1 Leptonychotes weddellii | reverse complement strand
TCAGAGCTAAACCGTGGTCACTAAAAAAAAAAAATCACTCATTTTTTTCCCCCCTCTGCAAACCTGAAGATAGTACTGCTTGGAAATAGGATTCTCTGTAGAATTTACGGGTTGCTAGGAGGATGCATAGCTGGAGGAATAGCATTCATCGTTCATATGCTTTTACTTCCAGAGCCTGAGAACACGCCTTAGAATTTGGTCAAATGCCCATATGCTTCTCC
>NW_027936160.1:0-221 GCF_054177405.1 Leptonychotes weddellii | reverse complement strand
TGGCTCAGCTGGCTGAGCCTCCAGTACTTGATTTCAGCTCAGGTCATGATTTCAGGGTCCTGGGACAGAGCCCTGTGTAGGGCTCTGTGCTCAATAGGGAGTTGCTTGAGGTTCTCTCTCTCCCTCTGCCCCTCCCCACTGCTCGCTCGCGTGCTCTCTCTCTCTCCAAAATAAATAAATAAAGCTTTAAAAATAAATTAAAAAAAAGTAGTGGCTCAGGG
>NW_027936159.1:0-221 GCF_054177405.1 Leptonychotes weddellii | reverse complement strand
TAATATATGCTATGATAAAAATAATTCAGGTGCACATGAGTATATTTTGTATGCTACTATTTTTGACAGGCAGAGAATCTTGGGGCCTACATAGCAAAATGCTACATTGGTTAAATTTGGGGAGGGAAACTGCAAGGCTATAAAACAGAATCTTTTATAATTCAACTTTTTGTACCATTTTTCTTTTATACAATGTGCATATATTACCTATTCAAAAAGAT
>NW_027936158.1:0-221 GCF_054177405.1 Leptonychotes weddellii | reverse complement strand
CTGCACCTGGGCCCTGCTCCCCGACTCAGAGTTCAGCTCTGGAGCCTCGGGTCCTCCTCTGTGGGATGAGGAGATGACACGGCCCTCCCCACGCTATCAGAAGGGCGGAGGGTTCTCCACAGTGTCACACACGTATCCTTGGTGCTGATGACCACAGTCATGCTTACTGTTCATAAATGCTCCTCTTGTAGCCAAACCCTCTCCCCCCGTGGTGTCGGGTC
>NW_027936157.1:0-221 GCF_054177405.1 Leptonychotes weddellii | reverse complement strand
ATGCGTAGCAAATGGCATTTATCATTACGATTATTGCCACCTTAGACAGTATTAACATTTTTAGGGATCTTGATGTGCATTCACTGCAAATAGTCCTCTAAAAAGGTCTTGCTGGTTTACATCCTGGCTCTTAAGGTGTCAGAGCGCCTTGCCTCTCTGACTTAAGTTCTTCTTGTATTAGGAAGACCAGGACTTCGGGTGCCTGGCTGGCTCAGTGGGTG
>NW_027936156.1:0-221 GCF_054177405.1 Leptonychotes weddellii | reverse complement strand
GGAGGCCCAGCACAGAAGGGGAGGCGATGGGGTCTGATCTTGATTTCAGCTCAGGTCCTGACCTCGGAGTCATGGGATCAAGCCTGGCATCGGTCTCCTCGCTCAGCAGGGAGTCAGCTTGAAAGACTCTCTCCCTTTGCCCCTCCCCCCACTCACCCGCTCTTGCACGGGCTCGTTCTCTCCCTCAGTAAGTAAATCTTTAAAAAAAAAGGCGGAGGGGA
>NW_027936155.1:0-221 GCF_054177405.1 Leptonychotes weddellii | reverse complement strand
GGATACAGTTTCTTCTAACAGGCCAAAATATACCCTAAATCTCTAGTGTATGTATTTGTTCGAGTCTCCTGCTTAATCATATTCTCTCCCTGCCTTTTTTTTAATCCTCTTCTTTCTTTTTTTAAGCAACTTCTTATCAATTCCTTTTATAAAATCTTTTATAATTTTCATCTTTATAATCATATTCCATCCCTTCATCGTATTTACCCTTAATTTTGTAC
>NW_027936154.1:0-1294 GCF_054177405.1 Leptonychotes weddellii | reverse complement strand
AAGATCGAAGAGTGTATGTGTGTGATTTAAGCACTGAATAAAATATGTTTTTCCTTAACATGTCCTTCCATATTTTTTTTTAAAGATTTTATTTATTTATTTGAGAGAGAGAATGAGAGAGAGAGAGCACATGAGAGGGGGGAGGGTCAGAGGGAGAAGCAGGCTCCCTGCCGAGCAGGGAGCCCGATGCGGGACTCGACCCCGGGACTCCAGGATCATGACCTGAGCCGAAGGCAGTCGCTTAACCAACTGAGCCACCCAGGCGCCCACATGTCCTTCCATATTGATGACAGAATTAGATATGTAATCTCTAGCACTCAGTCTAAGCATCTTCACCCATTAATTGAAGCTACCTGTTGAAAAACAGAAATACCTATCTTACAACATTTCTCCTTCACCTTATCTTTACATCATATGTAAAATTTATCTAATTTAGCCCTTTTTTAAATCTACTCCTGCTTGATATTATGGAGAACCCATATGTTACCAAGAATGCCAAGATGTAAAGATCCATCTGAAAATATTTTACTATTTGTTATTGGGTATCATCTATCTCACTATTTCAGAATATTTATAATTTTACTCTACAATCCTGGCAACTAGATTTCAATCACGTAAGAAATTAAGAAAAGAATGAATAATATTTGTGATTTTCTCTAGATATCCTGATAATATCTGAAATTTAGGGATTTAGCCTATGTTGCGACTTTATGAAAGCTTGCTCATGTTATCCTAGCCAGAATATGAGAACATGAGAACAAATCTCCTATTTGAAGAAAAGGTGAGAACATTGTATTTAACTCAGGGAAGGAAGGTAATGTTGATTCTTTCCATATTTTCAATTTAAGGACATTAGAGGGAAAGAGCATAGTATTTCAAAATATTGCAGTAAAATAAGAAATTTTTAACCTTAATAGGCATTCTTTTTTAAAAAGTGCTCATTTGAACTAGAGACTGCCTCTATCCTTCCTTTGTTTTGTGCGGGTTTTTTGTTTGTTTGTTTAAGATTTTATTTATTTATTTGAGAGAGAATGACAGGGGCGGGGCATGGGGAGAGAGGCAGAGGGAGAAGCAGTCTCCCTGATGAGCAAGGACCCCCCTTGTGAGACTATCTCCCAGGACCCTGGGATCCTGACCTGAGCCGAAGGCAGATGCTTAACTGACTGAGCCACCCAGGGGCCCCTATCTTTGCTTTGTTGATATTACTGGACATCAGGTAACAAATAAAGTCTCAGTTTTCTCTTAAATCAGGTCAATCATTTTCTCCTTTACAATTTTCAAAGTATTTAAATAT
>NW_027936153.1:0-221 GCF_054177405.1 Leptonychotes weddellii | reverse complement strand
ACACCACAAAGGACCCCCCCCTCCTCTTCAGGCTGGCAGCTGATTAGGGAAGACACCCCCCGTGGGGTGGTGCCTCACCGAAAGCCACCTTTTTGTGCCTTCTCCTGGCTGATGATTGACAGAGGGTGCCACCTCTGGGGACACATTACATAAAGGTGTCTTTTCCTCTGATGTCACCTGGGTTTCCTGGCTCCTGTTGCTACTTTTCTTCCTCACTGCGG
>NW_027936152.1:0-221 GCF_054177405.1 Leptonychotes weddellii | reverse complement strand
ACTTATTCACTTTGTTTTTCTTTGCTTACAAAAGAGATGACTTGGAAGAAATTTAAAACAGATTTTTATACAACATCCTTTCCTGATTAAAACTCTCCAGAGTATAGGGATAGAGGAAACATTCCTCAAGTTCATAAAATCCATCTATGAAAAACCCACAGCGAATATCATCCTCAATGGGGAAAAGCTGAGAGCCTTTTGCTTAAGATCAGGAACACGTC
>NW_027936151.1:0-221 GCF_054177405.1 Leptonychotes weddellii | reverse complement strand
AGTTGATGACCACGCGCACCACTCCACCTTCTGTTTCTGTGACATGCATTATTTCTACCACTGCCCTTACAGAAACACTGTTGGTTGACATAGGTAGGGTCAGTTTTTCATATTTGGAAGCTCCTGCATTCCCTGAATGAAAATATTTTGAAATAACTTAATTGTCTAAGATTTCACTTTAATGATACTTTTTTTTTTTAGATTTTATTTACTTGAGAGAG
>NW_027936150.1:0-221 GCF_054177405.1 Leptonychotes weddellii | reverse complement strand
TAAAACTTTTCTTACAGTAACTCATATTCGGTTACTACTCATAATGGATTCTTTCTGATAACATCTTTGTAAATGAGCAAATTAATCTCGGGAGGCACACAATGGTTTTCGCTTGGTCCAATATTTTTAACAAGCATGCCATCTGATAGAGAAATGAACATTTTAAGAGATTTGATTTCTGATTTATTGGGAGTCAGAACTGGATGATCCAAAGAAAACAT
>NW_027936149.1:0-221 GCF_054177405.1 Leptonychotes weddellii | reverse complement strand
TGGGAATGTTCCCCGATTGACGTCAGTTCTTGTTTAAATGTTTGGTGGAGTTCACCAATGAAGCCATCTGGTCCTGGGCCTTTTTTGTTGGGAGACTTTTGATTACTGATTCATACTATTCGTAGGTATATTCACATTTTCTATTTCTTCATGATTCAATCTTAGTAGGTTCTATATTTCTGGGAATTTATCCATTTCTTCTCAGTTATCCAGTTTGTTGG
>NW_027936148.1:0-221 GCF_054177405.1 Leptonychotes weddellii | reverse complement strand
CTTGGTTTCCAACACCATTCCCCAATAAAAGGAACCAGGGCTCCTTGGAGTTATAGCTGCTTCTAGGGCTGGGGCAGGGAAGATACAAGATGAGCCCAGAATATCTCACAGTGCCAAAAAGTAAAAAACGTACTCAAAAAACAAAAAGATAGGGGCATATACAAAGAATACAGGAGCCGGGGCACCTGGGTGGCTCAGTGATTAAGCATCTGCCTTCGGCT
>NW_027936147.1:0-221 GCF_054177405.1 Leptonychotes weddellii | reverse complement strand
CACACACACACACACACACACACACACACGCATATATGTATAAATGCAAATAATTTTGTATTCATTTATGAGGTGTATAAGTATAAATATGCATAAATAAAATATGGATATGTATTTGTGTGCATGCACACACACACACACAATCCAATCAGGGCCTTGAACAGAGCAGGTGCTTGATTAAAATTTGTTGAGTAAATAAACACACAATTCTCTTAAGGAAA
>NW_027936146.1:0-221 GCF_054177405.1 Leptonychotes weddellii | reverse complement strand
TACAAGGCTAATTAATAATCCGAAGCATAATCCCAACTCCTGGTATCCAAACACCTATTAAATTCTCATTCTCATATTAACAATTTTATGAAGTATGTTGTGTATTTGTGTATGTATTTAAACCTTCAAAATGACCCTAGGATTTATAATTCTTTTCACCATTGTTAAAGGGGAGAAACAAAGGATAATGAAAGTTAAGGTGTGTGTGTATATGTGTATAT
>NW_027936145.1:0-221 GCF_054177405.1 Leptonychotes weddellii | reverse complement strand
CCAACTGAGCCACTCAGGCGCTCCTAGAATGTTGGATTTTTTAAATGTCTTTCCTGTGTCTATTGGGATTATCGTGTGTGTGTTTACTTTTGTTCCATTAATATGATTTGTTAATTCAATTTCAGATTATAAACCAAGTTTGCAAACCTGGGATAAATCCCACTAGGCTGTCATGTATAATCTTTTTTATATGATGCTGAATTCAGTGTGGTCACTTTTTA
>NW_027936144.1:0-221 GCF_054177405.1 Leptonychotes weddellii | reverse complement strand
AATGGAAGCACCCAAATGTTCATTGATAGATGAATGTGGTATATATGTAAAATAGAATACTATTCAGCCTTAAAAAGGTAGGAAATCCTGTTATATGCTACGACATGGATGAACCTTGGGGAGAGTATGTGAAGTGAAATAAGCCAGCTGCAAAAAGACAAATACTGTATGATTCCATTTATATGAGGTATCCAAAGTAGCCAGATTTAGAGAAACAGAAA
>NW_027936143.1:0-1294 GCF_054177405.1 Leptonychotes weddellii | reverse complement strand
TTGGATGCAATTGTAAATGGGATCGATTCCTTAATTTCTCTTCGTTCTATCTCATTGTTAGTGTATAGAAATGCAAGTGATTTCTGTGCATTGATTTTATGTCCTGCCACTTTGCTGATTTCCTGTATGAGTTCTAGCAGTTTTGGGGTGGAGTCTTTTGGGTTTTCCACATAGAGTATCATGTCATCGGGAAAGAGTGAGGGTTTGGTTTCTTCTATGCCAATTCGGATGCCTTTTATTTCTTTTTGTTGTCTGGTTGCTGTGGGTAGGACTTCTAGTACTATGTTGAACAGCAGTGGTGATAGTGGACATTCCTGCCGTCTTCCTGACCTTCAGGGAAAAGCTCTCAGTTTTCCCCATTGAGGATGATATTCACTGTGGGCTTTTCATAGATGGGTTTTATGATATTGAGGTATGTACCCTCTGTCCCTACGCTGTGAAGAGCTTTAATCAAGAAAGGATGCTGTACTTTGTCAAATGCTTCTTCTGCATCTATTGAGAGGATTATATGGTTCTTGTCCTCTCTTTTATTAATACAGTGTATTACGTTGATTGATTTCTGGATGTTGAACTACCCTTGCATCCCAGGAATAAATCCCACCAGGGTGTAGTGAATAATTGTTTTAATGTACTGTTGGATCCTACTGGCTAGTATTTTGGTGAGAATTTTTGCATCCATGTTCATCAGGGATATTAGCCTGGAATTCTCCTTTTTGGTGGGGTCTTTGTCTGGTTTTAGGATCAAGGTAATGCTGGCCCCATAGAAGGAGTTTGGAAGTTTTCCTTCTATTTCAATTTTTTGAAACAGCTTCAGAAGAAAATATTAATTCTTCTTGAAATGTTTGGTAGAATTCCCCTGGGAAGCCATCTGGCCCTGGGCTCTTGTTTTTTGGGAGATTTTTGATTACTGCTTCAATTTCCTTAGTGTTTATGGGTCTGTTCAGGTTTTCTGTTTCTTCCTGTTTCAGTTGTGGTAGTTTATACATCTCTAGGAATGCGTCTATTTCTTAAAGATTTCTTCAAGATTGCCTAATTTGTCGGCATATAGTTGCTCATAAAATGTTCTTATAATAGTTTGTATTTCTTCGGTGTTGGTTGTGATCTCTCCCCTTTCATTCATGATTTTATTAATTTGGGTCCTTTCTCTTTTCTTTTTGATAAGTCTGTCTAGGGGTTTATCAATCTTATTAATTCTTTCAGAGAACCAGCTCCCAGTTTCATTGATCTGTTGTACTGGTCTTTTGGTTTCTATTTCATTGATTTCTGCTCTGATCTTTCTTATTTCTCTTCTCCT
>NW_027936142.1:0-12628 GCF_054177405.1 Leptonychotes weddellii | reverse complement strand
GTATACTTTTCTACTCTGGTTGCCATCCTGTATGAGATCAAACATGTCAGAAGCAAAGGTGGAACAGCTTCAGTATTTTCCTGTGCTCACTGGATTGATTTTGCTGACAATTTGCTTCCTCCTTGACTTGTGAGGGCCTTCTGGAGATGTGGAAAGGAACAGTCTTAACTGGTAAGAGGCCATCCTATAGTTAAGATTACATAAGCAGAAAGGATTAATCATATGTATAGGAAGCCCTGAGACCAGTGCAGGAAATTCTGAAGGAAATCATGACATGAGAGAAAGGTCCAGAAATCAATTCCAATACTCTACCTCCTCATCCTCTGTAAGTCTGGTGTCTCTAAACATATCTCAAGGCCCAGCACACCCTTTCCCAGGATCTTTATGAATCATCTAGACCAACACTCAGTGGTTCAGATCATCAGTCACCCAGTATTGACCCAGGCTTGATAAGCTTCTTCTGTCTTGATTCTTGTGTTCAAAGCTCTATTCTAGTACCCTTTTTGGTACCCTCATTCCCCCTTAGCTGTGGACCCTAACTTATTCTTATTTGTCTTCCTGAGTCCCTGACTTTGAATGTGAATGCGGGCTCCTGACATATCACCTAATAAGTAACCTACTGGATAGCCAGAATCACCCACCCTGCTTTTCCCGAAACTCTTCTTTTGCCACTAGCTTAAGATGCCCAACTCTCATGCTCTCACCTTGCTTTTCCTGTTGCTTGGATTGTGAATGGAAATGCCATATTCTCCAGACCACCATATGGCTCCTCTGTCACTCTGCTTCCAGAAGGGTGGGTTTTCTCAACTCTAAGCCATTCTGATGTTACTGGCTTTGCCTGATGATTCCTGAGTTCAAAGAGAGAAAAGAACGTTTTAAGAAGTCAGGCCCAAATGAGGAACTATGGAGGTAAGGAGCAGAGTGCTATGTGTGAGAGAAGAGAAATATGCAGACTTTGCTAACTTTGTAATTTGCCCATTTTTCTTAACATAGGAGGCTCAAACTTCAATCACTTCTCTAGATAAGAAATGAATACCAAATAATTTTTGTTGTTGTTCTTTTACTTTATTAAAAATAAACTAGGAGTATATTTTTATAGTAATATAATTTGTATCACAATAATCATTATGACTCAATATATTTTCTTGACCTAGGACTGTAAAAGAGATTCCTTCTCTCCAATGGTAGGGATAGGGATCGGGAGTGGTGGAGAATATCACTTGTGTGGATGTGATGTGATTACCATAAATCTATGCACACTCTACTTACCTCTCCTTGATCAAGTAGGTATGTAAGTTTTTTCAACATTTATAGTAGTTATGCAAGTTGTCTGCATTATGTATAGAGTAATGACTGTAAGTGATGTTTATGTGTGTGTGGACTAGCGTTATTTTTAAGGAAAAAATATTTAACTATTTGGAGCAGACTAGTCAAAAACTAGTTGCCTTCTTCTTTCTTTAAAAGGAGGAAGAAACCACTCATCCCTAAGTGTGGTGCTGAACCAGATCATCCCTCAGATATCCTTCTAGCTAGATGTTTTTATTTTCTCCAAAAGTTTTCTAGGTGAAGATGTTTACAAATAACTTATTTTGTTTTTCTCTTTGAGGAATGTAGAAACCCAACCATGTTTCTATTGTAGGAATCAAGAATCACTTTTATGTAGTTGAAAAATAACATATTTCAGGGATGCTAGATAGTATCGAAAATCAAAGATGCAAATCTAAAACACTACTCGATAGACTACAAAATATTTAATCAGGACAATACTTGAGAAGGGAAAAATTCTTGACCATAATAGGCAAAATCATTAATATCTACAGTAGTAATGATTGCTATAAAAAGAATGGTAATTTTTCCCCTCGGTTATTATGATTTTAACAGATCTGAAACTGTTTTAGCATTCTTGTTAGAAATATTAGTGTTAATGTCATGTTAACCATTACATCAAAGGCAATGCATTATACTTTAAATGTTACTTAGTATTCTAAATTTTTCTTCAATAAATATTTATTGAGCACCTACTATTGTCAGTGCTGTGCATACAATCAACAGAACAGGTTCTCTTCTCTCACGAATTTCCCTGCAATGACACTAACCATTCAACTTCTTGTGGTCACTAATCAAATAGAATGTTACCAGAGCTTAATTTATTCACTGAGTAAGCAGTGATTACTGACAGGGAGGTAGTGTGCTGAGGACACAGCATGAACAAAATGAACTGTCTCCTGCCTTTATGAAGCTGACTGCTTAGTCAGCTAGGCAGAAGTGAATGGACACTTAAAATGTATCAGTGCATTACATGAAGAAGTACCTGGTATATGGAGAATATATAAAAGGCATCTAACCATGCCTTTAGGAGTCTGCAAAGGTTTCCCAGGAGAAAGGCCCAAGCTAAGGCCTCCCAAATATACAGGAATCAGCCAGAGCTTTGGGTACAGAAAAGCTTGTGAAAAGGCCTGAAAACAAGGTAACTGGGAGAAATGTGGTATGAGTGGCCCAGAGGATGTCTGGGGGCAAGGAGTGAACTGTGAGGCAGGAGGAGTCAGATCATTAGGGCTTTGCCTGCCATTCTGAGGCTTGGACTTTGTCCTACAGTAAAATAGGAAACCATTGAAGTGTTTTAAACATGGAAGATACATGATTAGGAACAGGTCTGTGTAAAGAATATACTTATATTACCACTCCATCTCTGAAAGGTCTGCAACCCTAAAGTATGGTTTTTATGTATGTTTTAATTTGGCACGGGATTCAGGCTCAGATGTTTCAACTTATCTGAAGTCAAGTGTCAATTTAAAATTACTGTTTACAGAGTAAACTGCCTTTTTAGTTTGGATGTTTTTCCTTGCTGCTTTGCCCCAGTAAGCACCATAATCTTGGGTCTCTATTTAGACGTCCTATCGTGGATACTCTCCTCATTTAGAATGTGAGCAGAAAGGTTCTAGTGATTCCACAAAAGGCAAATACTTGGAATGTTTGTTCCTGTCACAATATATATTCTAGAGATGCACAGTTTATGCCCCAAATATTCTTTAATCTCTTCTGTTAACATCTGGGTGAGACCCTCATCTAAATACTAACATGTCTTTAACACCTGCTAATCTCATTCTAACAGAGAAGTTAGGTCCTAAATTCGATCTGTCTGCAGGCAACTGCTGCTGGAGGACAGGAACATAAGGCACTCAGGCCCTGGCAGGGAGCACAGGGAGCATTCCAGGACCAAAATCTTGAACTGGCAAAATTGGGAAGTTGCAAATGAGGAAATCCGATCATTAAAGTTTAACTTATTGCAAGGGAGTTAGAAACCCATGTCTGTTTCACTGTATACAGGGGATTCAGCTCTCCTTTGGATTTCTTGGTCAAGGTAATTTAACCACAGTGACTCTGTGGTAAGACAAAATTTCTGGTTTTCCTGAAATAGGAGATGAATTTCTAGGCTCACATACAATAAAGTCTTGTCTTGAGTGATGGATCACTGGACTTTTAGTATGTGATTATGATATGGAATGATATTTTTATTTTCACTGGCATTTTTTATCAGCCTTCATAACAAACCTTTTCATGGCAGAAAAATATATCACACGCAAACCAAGATTTTACTAATATGCCCTCCTCTTGTTCCTTTCCTTCTTACATTCAAGAATATTTCTCCTGAATGCAATACAGAGAGACTCAGGGCTGATTCCAGGACCTGAACTGGAGGTGCTTTAGGGAAAAAAAAAAATCAAGCTGATGGTTTTAAACAGATATAAGTTTCTCAAGGGTTATATTGCTGACCTAATGCAGACAATGGAACCTTTTAAACACTGAAGCTTGAATTGCAGAACAAATGATGAATGGAAACATAAAAAAAAAAAAAAGCTGCTGTAATCTCTATCTGCATCTCCAAGGCTGAGAATGTAATTATGCATTGGTAATTATTTAGTTTCTAGAACATATTCTTTTTCTTTTAAATTCCCCTCTCATCTTCAAAAATGTTAAATTTTAAAACTAAGTAATAAATGGACATACATTTTTTTTTTCCCCTGAGTGACTACTTTGAGCCCAGTACAGCCATTAGTATAGCTCTTGATTGACACTTGTCTTTAATCCAGTAAATTCCTCTAAGGAGCTCATGGATTAGAAGGATTACAAGCTATACATACATAAAATCTCTGGAAAATAACTACTAAGGCCATAGCTACACTATACAAACATATGGACTATCTGCCAAATATCAAGATCATTTGCAAAGGATTTTTTTTTTGTTTCAAGTTTTTATTTAAATTCCAGTTAGCTAGCATATAGTATAATATTAGTTTCCAGAATAGAATTTAGTGATTCATCACTTACATATAACATCCAGTGCTCATCACAAGTGCCCTCCTTAATACCCATCACCCGTTTAGCCCATTCCCCACTCCCCTCCCCTCCAGCAACCCTCAGTTTGTTCTCTATAGTTAAGAGTCTGTTTTATGGTTTGCCTCTCTCTTTCTTTTTTTGCTCCCATGTTCATTTGTTTTGTTCCTTAAATTCCACATGAGTAAAATCATGTGGTATTTGTCTTTCTCTGACTTATTTTGCTTAGCATAATATACTCTAGCTCTATCCACATAATTGCAAATGGCAAGATTTCATCTTTTTTTATGACAAAGACCCCGAAGAGCCAAAGCAAAAAGAAAAGCAAAGCTGGAAGCATCACAATTCTGGATTTCAAGCTATATTACAAAGCTGTAGTCGTCAAAACAGTATGGTGCTGGCACTAAAACAGACACATAGATCAATGGAACAGAATAGAAAACCCAGAAATGGACCCACAACGATACGGTCAACTAATGTTTGACAAAGCAGGAAAGAATAACCAATGGAAAAGATAGTCTCTTCAACAAGTGTTGGGAGAACTGGACAGCAACATGCAGAAGAATGAAACTGAACCACTTTCTTACACCATACACAAAAATAAATTCAAAATGGATGAAAGACCTAAATGTGAGACAGGAAACCTGCAAAGTATATTAATATTTAAATGGTAACTGTAAATTATAAGATATGAATATGTTATTTCTATGTGCACAGAATGTCCTCTGATTCTGGAAAAGAGTCATAGATTATCTGAGTTTGCTCAATAGTTAAGATGTATTTAAATATATACACATATTATGGATGGCTTTAAATCTATCTTTGTGGATTCTAACCAGTGGTGTCCTGGTAAATATATAGTAACTTCCTCTGAAAGAAACAAAGAAAGGGACAGGGAGAGAGGAAGGGAGGGAGAGAGAAAGAGAAAAAAAGAGAAAGGAAGGAAGGAAATAAAGGAAGAAAGAAAGAATGAAAGAGAACAAAAGAGATGAGAAAAAGAAAGCCCAGATTTGTAGTGTTTGCCAATTCCCATAGTATAAATACTCTTAATATGGCTTGTTTCAAACTACCAATGAGGGCGCCTGGGTGGCTCAGTTGGTTAAGCGACTGCCTTCGGCTCAGGTCATGATCCTGGAGTCCCGGGATCGAGTCCCACATCGGGCTCCCTGCTCAGCAGGGAGTCTGCTTCTCCCTCTGACCCTCTTCCCTCTCATGCTTTCTGTCTCTCATTCTCTCTCTCTCGCAAATAAATAAAATCTTAAAAACAAACAAACAAAAAAAACTACCAATGAGACATCACTGCATGCAGAATTGGGAAAGAGATACACACCACTGGCTCTTGTAAGAGTAGAGTCTAGCTCCAGCACATCACTGGCTATAATTTCTTAGGACTCCAAATCCCATTAGGTAGCTCCGTGCTATAGGCATGGGTTCTGTAAAAACAAATATATTCAAGATAATTTTAGATTCTCTCTTTCTTACAGACTTAAAAAATTAAATCAACATTACATAGTACATACAGAACAAGACATTCTGCTAGGTATTATAGAGAATAGAAAAAAAATGTAAGATATGTTTGCCCTTAAGGAATTTACAATCTGGTTTGGAATACTGAGCATAAATCCTTGACATCAGAAATCACAAAGATTGAAATAACAGTATAAATAATAGTTTAGGGAAGTAGAGCTAAATAAAAGATAGTAAAAAATGAACTATCAAATGATATGTGTAGTCAATAATGACCTGATGAAAAAAGAGTGAAGAAATTCTGAGGGAAGATCTTATGAGGATGTATGACAGAGAGACTTGATGTATGATTAGCATTTCAATGTGCGGCATCCTCTGAGGAGGCATGAAGATGAGGCAGAATACATCTTAGTATACAACGAGTAAGCAACCAGGCAGGAGCAGAACATTTGTATAAATACATTTTAATAACAATGGTTGATAGTTACTAGACAGTTACTCTGTGCCAGACACTGTACAGCTTCATATCAATCAGCTCATTTAATCTTCACGGAAACATTATGAGCCAGGTTGTTTGGAGTATTAAATGAGACAATACACATTTTGTAAACAAGAAAACTAAGGCCTGTGGACATGAAACAAGTGACTGAGGTCCATCAATAGGCAAATGGTGGACCTGGAGCTGGAATTCAGGTTTCTCTGGTCCCAAAACCTTGAGCACACTGCTAATTTGGGAAGCAAATCTAGACATGCAGTTTTTAGGATAAAGTTATAAAAACGTTGAACATAAAGAATAGGAGTTCAGAAATTGTTCTGCAGAGTAATATTTTATAGAAGACCAATAAACAAACCCTTGAAAACTTAACCAAAAAGTGAAATATTCAGACATCTTGTTTTTCTACCTCCTGTGATACTGTTTTCTCTTTTGATTTTGGAGTCCACTTATGACAAACTGGGACACATCATGTGCAAAAGCCGAATATATTAAATGTTTGAGATAATGCCTTATGAGTTAGGTAAGTCTGTAGTCCGTTTTCAAAACCTGTTGATACTTAATCAGAATATACATAAAGATAAGGCTTCAATACTGGGAGTCCCTGGCTTCTTCAAAACATCTCTTGAATTGTGTTTATATAAAGTTAATAAAGCCTGTCGAACAAATTGTCAAAGAACCATGCATTCTTTTCATCTGCATGATGCACATTGACAAACAAGCATTTATTATTTATTCCTGATTGTGTTGACAAGTCCTTTGCCATTGCACAGGGACCTTTGGACTATCAGCTTTGTGAACTCTTTTCGTCCCCCATAGTCAAGATTCTTTTGTCACATAGAAATCTGGAGAAGAGGGGTGCCTGTGTGGTGCAGTTGGTTAAACGTCAGACTCTTGGTTTCACCTTAGGGTCATGAGATCGGGCCTGTGATGGGCTCCATGCTCACCACTGAGTCTGCTTGGGTTTCTCTCCCACTCCCTCTACCCTCCCACCTCCGACGCTTGCTCACGTGCTTTCTCTCTCTCAAATACATAAATAAATCTTTTTCTTTAATATGTTATGTTAGTCACCATACAGTACTTCATTAGTTTTTGATGTAATGTTCCATGATTCATTATTTGCGTATAACACCCAGTGCTCATTGCAATATGTGCCCTTCTTAATACCCATCACCTGGCTACCCCATTCCCCATCCCCTCCCCTCTGAAAGCCTCGGTTTGTTTCCTGTAGTCCATAGTCTCTCATGGTTCTCTCCCTCCGATTTCCCCACCTTCATTTTTCCCTTCCTTCTCCTAATGTCTTCCATGCTATTCCTTATGTTCCACATATGAGTGAAACTTCCCCAAAGATACAGATATAGTGAAAAGAAGGGGCACATGCACCCCAATGTTCATAGAAGTAATGTCCACAATAGCCAAACTGTGGAAGGAGCTGAGATGCCCTTCAAAAGACAAATGGATAAAGAAGATGTGGTTCATATATACAATGGAATATTACTTGGCCATCAGAAAGGATGAATACCCACCATTTGCATCAACATGGATGTAACTGGAGGGGATTATGCTAAGTGAAATAAATAAATAAATCTTAAAAAAGAAGAAATCCGGAGAAGAAAAAATGCATCTTTTGGATAAAAATATCCTGGTCTTTGCTCTTGGACAGCGAAGAAGAAAAACTATTCTGGTTTTTTATCTTGCATTTTTTTTATGAGATTGTTCTGGAAATGATAGACTGCCTATTAGCTTAAGTAAAAAAGTCTGTACAGTTTAAAGTTACTATTTAGTTGCAAGTCATTAAACACATTGCCAAATGACTTTTTATAAGATACTCATAGTGCCTATGAGTATATTTAAAACGCAGGAGGGCGCCTGGGTGGCTCAGTCGTTAAGCGTCTGCCTTCGGCTCAGGTCATGATCCCAGGGTCCTGGGATCGAATCCCACATCGGGCTCCCTGTTCGGCAGGAAGCCTGCTTCTCCCTCTCCCACTCCCCTGCTTGTGTTCCTGCTCTCGCTATCTCTCTCTCTGTCAAATAAATAAATAAAATCTTTAAAAAAAAAAAACGCAGGGGAAGAAAGTTTTTCTCTCTGAAATATAATAAGAAAATGAGACTGCTTTGTAATTTACAGATAATAATATCGGGCAGTATACATTCATTTTCGTTTTGGTTTTAAATACATTTTCTAAGGTTCTAAAAACACTCTTCCTAGTCTATAAGATAGTCTTTATTCTATTAGACACTTCTTAACCTTTCCTCTGAACAGCATGGATAATAAAAAGAAATTTGCATGTGCAATGAGTGCACAGACCAAATATTACAAAAGTTTGAGATAATGCCTTACTAGTTGGGTAAGTGTAACGACCTTAAGTTGGAAAACCACTCCAAAAAGAAAAGCAGTACTGGTTACTAAAAAGATCTGAATTGTGTAAGATGTAGCCTTTGGGTCAGTGTTTTTAAAGTTTTCTTATATATGTCTTGAACCCATTTGAAGTTTGATGGAAGATATCTTCACATAGGTGCACAATTTTTCATACAATTGTAAAGGATATGCTGTCTGAAATCCACCCATAGATCTTCAAGGGTCCAATCAGAATATGCTTATATAGCATACCATTTGCTATAAAACTATAAATATCAGCTATAAACTGATATCTGATATTTTAGCATCTATATTTTATTTCTAATTTATAGTAAAATAAGTCAACCAGACTTCATATTAATACTTCGTGTTTTTTTCAATTAGGTTCTTAAAACATTTCATTAAGAATGTTTAAAAATAGTTTTTCTACAGAACCAATGTGTTTATAAAAACATGATTTCCTCATTGTTATTATCCCATAATTCATATTGACTCTTTCTAGGATTATTTGAAGCTTAACTTTAAGTTTAAACTATATAAAAGTTTACACCAGTTTTTAGTTCATGGGAGAAAGCACTATTTTATCTTAATGTTTGTGATCCTCTAATTTTATTATCTTTCTAGTCAGCTTTGTGCTGGATCCTGGAAGAACGGTGGAGCTGACATTTTACAGAGTGGGACAGAAGGGAGGCAAGGGAATCTTTAGAGTAGTATCCAGGCATTAAGGTTTAAAAAGCATAACAATTAAAGGATTTTCTCAAAATTGATGTCTTAATCATAAAAGCCAACAGCTACAAGCTCTAGGGTTTAAAACAAGCAAACAAAAAGCTGTTTTGACCATACTTGGCAGCCAGATGAACTTTAGCAAAACAGCATTACAATTCAGCTCCTTTTGCATTACTTTTATTGGTGTGCTTTCTAGTTACTAGAACAAGTGTGCCTTTGATGTGTGCTATCCAACTTCCAGGGTATGCACTATCCAAGGGTCCTGGCCTGAGGATTCATCACGTGTTCTGCCACCTAGTGTCTGTCTTCTCCATCCAATAAACTGTAGGGATAACTAGTTTATGGGGATGTGTGTGCACACATTAAATTGATTCACAGGCATGTGGATCAGAACCAGGAGACTACCTACTCTGGTGCGGTCACCCCTTGCCCACCCTATCCTATCTTTTCTAAACTTTTCACATATTTCTCTTTTCCTTCTTCCCACGGACACACACACCCAGTATACCCACAGTTATAAATGAGTCATTTGAAGGAAAGATGAAGTCAGTGTTTAGTACAGCTTTTATTGGATGCATTTTCCCTGTCTGTCTCTTCGGACTTTTTCTCTCTTGGTGTCACAACACAACACTGCTCTCAGTGGTAACAGATAACAGATTATAGTCCTACTGGTTTGCCACTTCCTTCATGCTCAAGACAATAAGAAAAGACGGTTACTTGGGCAATGAGGTGGTTAGGCATTGCTAACAATCTTTACTTTTTATGCTAGTGACTGTACTGGGGAGTTTATGAAAGGGAATGAGTAACTGCCGGTCTTCCTAGTGTGTTAGCACAGCAGTTCTCTGCTTTTGATACCAGTGCAAGAGTCTTTAAGGCTATCAGTAACTGTGCAATTTCAGAGTTATGCATTTTCAGTTGTACATAATTTCAGTTATGTATTTTACTCACACTTAAATGTTGAATTGACCCTACTTATTCTTGTTCTTTAATATGACCTTCTCATATGTGTGTGCTCCATATCCATGTTTTAACAAAGACAGCAAGAACAGTTTGTCTTGAGACTGTCTGCTGATAGTGTACAGGGTAATTTAGTTGGTACAAAAATGCATACACACAAAAAACTTTCCTCAAGGAGATAGGGTATGCCAATCCTACTTCTATTATTACTCTATTGGATGGCCTTAAGCAAGCCTTTTAACCCAGTTTGCCTCTGTTTTATTCTTTGTGAAGAAAATACGAGGAAGACAAGCTGTAGGTGAAAAGAATGTTACAGAATGGTCCTGGAACACTGTAGAATATTAAAAACGTGTAGCTTTGAGCATTGAGGATACTGTTATTTCCAGGGAATACTTAGGTTGAATTACCAGACAGCCTCAACAGTT
Source organism: Leptonychotes weddellii (assembly GCF_054177405.1). Lineage (NCBI taxonomy): Eukaryota > Metazoa > Chordata > Mammalia > Carnivora > Phocidae > Leptonychotes > Leptonychotes weddellii. The sequence goes on along the minus strand of NW_027936142.1, from coordinate 1,866 downwards.
CACTGTTTGGATCAAAGAATTTTCTGAATTTCTTGGAAAAATGAGATGATGGTGAGTAATTAGGATATAATAGTAAAGGTACATGTGTATGCAGGTTAAATCAATCTCACAGAAGGGTTAAGAAAAAAAAATTCTGCCAAATCCTTTTAAAAACCTGGTATAAATATAAGGCAGATTTTTAAAAAAAATGTGTTTACAGAGGATGACACCTAATGTATTCAAATCTCATTGCTCATGGGAATGTGTGCTTGCCAGTGAGAAGATAATGGTTTAAATATATGATTTAATAAAAATAAACATGTGGTATGGTGTTATAAGCAATAAATTATTAAAATACTTGAATTTGTTGTTAAACTCTTCTAAAATTGGACCTTGAATGTTTAAAAACTCAGTAATATTAAGCTGTTAATGCCAAAGTTTCCCCACATTCACATTTCTACTCAGTAAGGGAAGCCGGGGTCAGCGGTGGGAACTGAATGTACAAAATAGGATTCTGTCAGATTAAGGCTGCCATTAATTCTAGTCATCTTGGCTTTTCACAGAAGGTTGTTGTTTCTGGGTGTCTGAAGTGTAAATCTGGGAACTCTTTACAACCTTAGAACTGATTTCTAAGGTAACTAGCATCCAAAACACAGACAGTTTTATAAATCAGAATTAACACCTTGAATTGTTCTTGGAAGTCAAATGGAAGTTCTCAAAATTTCTGGAGGCCAGCTGATGTCACCCTGTTTCCAGTTTCCTGGACAGCTCCAGCTCCAGCTCCAGCTCCAGCATTCTCACCAGTTAAAATTTCCTTCTGGTAGCCTTGTGTAGCTACTGAGACTAGCTGTATGTAGGGCACCTAGTTGTAATCCAACTGAGAAATTAGACTGCCAGACATCACAGGGATCACAGTGTTCACAGTGAAACCAATTTATTTTCTCTCAATCCCGACCAGGGCTCCATTCTCATGTTTCTAACCTCTTTCTGGAAGAGGGAAAAATTCACACACCTGATGGCACACTCAAGTTCTAATTAAATTGACCTTAATGGCTCTGATAAGGCTGTGATTAGTTTTTAGGGTCAAGGTCAGAAGCAGTAGAACAAGGATGACAGAAGGAGGGAGGAGTTGTTTATTTTGTAATTCCTGGGGTTTTAATTCTGGTACCTTTCAAGGGAAGGAAAAGGGCCACTAATGGAATAAAGGTGGATAAATTAAGGAGCCTTGGGCAAAAATAGTTTGTATATTAAGAGACCTTTTTTCTGGATAATTAGGCACTCCATCTGTGTGTGTGTATGTGTGTGTAAATGTGTGAACATAATAATCCAAGTAGCAAAATGGGTTAATAGCACTGCACATTTATCTTCAACTCTTTCATGGGAGAATAGTAGGGTAACATAAATGAAAGAGGTTTCAAGGAAACCAGTTTGGCATAAACTCTTAAACCACATTAAAGAGTTGATTAATACAATATCCTGTTTTAAATTTAGTCTGCAGTAACTTGGAAAATTTTCAAATGATCCAGTTATAGAGAATAAATAATTAGCTGCATTCTGTTGGCCAAAATTTCAGATTATGTGATAGGACAATCTGAAAAATTCACCCCTCCTTGATGAATTTCCCAATTTTATCTTGAATTCCAAATTTAAAGAAATCATCATCACCTAAGTTTAACAGGGTTGCTGCCATTGCTGTCACTTGTCAAGTGTAATCAGTGAGTTCATTAGCTTAACCACACAGACATGGTATCAACCATGTTCTTTTTTTTTTTTTTACAGCTATTTTTTTTTTATTCTTATGTTAATCCCCATACATTACATCATTAGTTTTAGATGAAGTGTTCCATGATTCATTGTTTGTGCATAACACCCAGTGCTCCATGCAGA
>NW_027936141.1:0-221 GCF_054177405.1 Leptonychotes weddellii | reverse complement strand
ACAAACAGGGCAAATTATTGACGCTTGATAAGTGAATTCCTGCATCTTTTCCATAACTTTGAAAAATTTAAAAAACTGTTTAAAATGACTATCTTATGGATGGAGACAGGGTGGGAGTGAAAGCTCTCTTAGATCTTTTTGTTTCTTTAACCATGTAACCATACCGTCTATTTTTCAATTTAATAATTTTCATATGACCATGATAACAAACACAAATTTTA
>NW_027936140.1:0-221 GCF_054177405.1 Leptonychotes weddellii | reverse complement strand
TTTTCCCAAATTCACATTCTAGGTTTTACCAAAAGGAGTAGAACTGAGGGAAGTTTGACTGGGACATTGACTGTGGCATTGAGCTTTGTCTCAGCCAATCATCTTGGGAAGGTTTTGGAGTGTGAGCCCCATGTCTTACTTTGACTTTTCCATCAAGTCACGGAGCTTTAGAGAGAACTAGAGAGCAGTCCACAAATCTGTTCCTTTGATATTTTTAGCAC
>NW_027936139.1:0-221 GCF_054177405.1 Leptonychotes weddellii | reverse complement strand
TATTTTATATGATTAGGTTACATGCCACCTCATGACTCTGATGAGCTTCAGAAAAAATATAATTTTGTAGTTTATCTGGATTTTATTCATTATTAGGATAGGAGTGATTTTTTTTAAAGCTTCCTATATCTTGAGGAGAAGCAGAAGCCCACTTCAGAATATCAAAAGCGGAAAATTTACAGAACTAAAAGGAGAACAGGCAAATGCAACACACACATAAG
>NW_027936138.1:0-221 GCF_054177405.1 Leptonychotes weddellii | reverse complement strand
GGAAATAGGCCAAGTGAAGGTGGTGGTAATTACATATACTTCTTTTCTAATGAAATCTCTGTCTTCAGCTGCATGTTAGCTGCATGAATTAAGCTGGTGTTTCTTACCCAGAGTCACCTAGAACACTTTTTTAAAATGCTGATGCCTAGCTTCCTCAAGACCAACTGAAACAGATCTTTGGGGCTTGGGTCCCGGGCATTTGTACTTATAAAAAGCTTGCT
>NW_027936137.1:0-221 GCF_054177405.1 Leptonychotes weddellii | reverse complement strand
AATCTTTTTAAAAAAGTATCATAAAAGGATAATTACAGAAAAGTGGTAGATTTACAACCTTTATTTCACTTTTTGCCTTGAACTTTTTTTTTTTTAATTTTTTTTTATTCTTATGTTAATCCCCATACATTACATCATTAGTTCTAGATGAAGTGTTCCATGATTCATTGTTTGTGCATAACACCCAGTGCTCCATGCATAACGTGCCCTCCTCAATACCC
>NW_027936136.1:0-221 GCF_054177405.1 Leptonychotes weddellii | reverse complement strand
TCAAGACAGTGTGATATTGGTAAAAGAATATACAAATAGATCACTGGAACAGAGAGCCCAGAAATAGACCTGCACAAATATAGTCAACAGATCCCTGACAAAGATGCAAAGGCAATTCAATGGAAGAAGCATATTCCTTTCAACAAAGAGTTCTGGAACAGTTGGATGCCTATCTGCAAATACATTAGATATAGATGAGTGAGAGAGAGAGAGAAAAAGAG
>NW_027936135.1:0-221 GCF_054177405.1 Leptonychotes weddellii | reverse complement strand
CTGTTTCTTGGCCTGCTCTGCCGCCGAAGGACACTGGGTTGTGTCTGGTTTGGGACAGTTACCGGTGGGGCTGTTGTAAACATTTGTATGCAGCTTCTTTGCGAACATGTGCCTTTATTTCTCATGGGTCATACCCAGAGTGGGGTTGGTGGTCAGAAGGTAGGTAAGTACTTGACTTCCCCAGAAATGGCGAGACTCTGTCCGGAGCAGCCCCTGATGCA
>NW_027936134.1:0-221 GCF_054177405.1 Leptonychotes weddellii | reverse complement strand
CCTCACCAGGAACAACGGTCATCCCAGTGCCACCTTTGGGCCGGACCGCACCCTCCTTCCACCTGAGCTGCCTCCTTCCATCGCGGCCAGCTAACGCCTTCCTCCACCTGTGGGCCCTGAAAGGGCAAAAACGCCGTCATAAAATCGCAGACCCCTACGCTGGCCCCAGAGCGGACCCCAGTCAGTTGGGTCAAGTGGTCCCGCTTGGGAAATTCTGCTTA
>NW_027936133.1:0-221 GCF_054177405.1 Leptonychotes weddellii | reverse complement strand
TATAAGAAACCAAACAGGGGCTCCCGGGTGGCTCGGACAGTTAGGCATCCGACTTGGTTTTGGCTCAGGTCATGGTCTCAGGGTCTGGGATCAAGCCCCATGTCGGGGTCTGCACTCAGTGGGGAGCCTGCTTGAGATTCGCTCTCCCTCTTCTCCTCCCCCTGCTCTCTCTCTCTAAATAATATAATAATGAATGAATGAATAAATAAATAAATGAAAAA
>NW_027936132.1:0-221 GCF_054177405.1 Leptonychotes weddellii | reverse complement strand
AAGCTCTGTGGCCCCAACCCACTGCCTCACCCATCTCCAAGGTACACACAAATCAGCTCCCCTGTTCTCATCCTCCCACACCCCTATGGCCCTCTGGTGTCTTCCATACTGTATCCCCTACCACTTCCAGGGGATAAACAAGGAAGGGGGAGATGGAAATTGGAGTAGACTCCCTAAAAGAACCATTGGAAAAATCTTTCGCTACCTTCCTTCAACACAAA
>NW_027936131.1:0-1294 GCF_054177405.1 Leptonychotes weddellii | reverse complement strand
AGCAATATCCAGAGGGACCTCTCTCCTCTTGGGACTGCCAAGACCACAGCCTTGGGAGGGGCCAGGCCAGGACTCAGACCCAGTCTCCACTTCCAAAAGCCCTGTTTCCCGCACCAGTAGGATGACTGGGAAAACAGCCTCCAAGAAGAATGGACAGCTCTCCTTACATCAGGCTTCCAATTAATACATGGAGAAGGAAAGAGGGAAACAGAAATCAACACCAGGCAAATACTACAATAAAACTGCCACGGAAAGATTCACTTATGGATGCTAAAATTAGGGGGCAAAAGTTTGAGGAGAAACAAGATATCTGCATAGTCTCAAGGTCTCTTCCCCAAGATATTTATTAACTCACAAAGGGAAAAAAGTAATACCGTGGACAAACCTAGCAGACACCACCTTAACCACATGACCAAAGGCAGTATGACCAGAAATAAGACAAACTGACATCATGATGCCCTGCTGTGGTGCGCTGAAGAGGACACAGCATCATTCCCGAGGCATTCCCGCCAAAAGTGCAGAACCTCTTTCCCATCATGAGAAGGCATCAGACAAACTCAAACTGAAGGACAGTCTACAAAATAATCACTACTCTTCAAAAGGGTCAAGGTCCCATAGCAACATTTTTCTGGATATGTCTCCCGAGGCAAGGGAAATAAAAGCAAAAATAAACTATCGGGACCACATCAAAATAAAAAGCTTCTTTTTAGGATGAAGGAAACAATCAACAACACCAAAGGGCAACCTACAGAATGGGAGAAGATATTTGCAAATCACATATCTGATATAGGGTTAGTATCCAAAATACATAAAGAACTTATATAACTCAACAGCCAAAAACCAAATAATCCAATTAAAAATGGGCAGAAGATATGAACAGACATTTCTCCAAAGAAGACCTACAGATGGCCACAGACATATGAAAAGATGTTCAACATCACTCATCATCAGGGAAATGCAAATCAAAACCACAATGAGATATCACCTCACACCTGTCAGAGTGGCTAAAATAAAAAACACAAGTAACAAGTGTTGACGAGGATGTGGAGAAAGGGGAACCCTCTTGCACTGTTGGTGGGAATGCAAACTGGTGCAGCCACTCTGGAGAAGAGTTTGGAGGCTCCTCAAAAAGTTAAAAATAGGAGCGCCTGGGTGGCTCAGTCGTTAAGCGTCTGCCTTCGGCTCAGGTCGTGATTCCAGGGTCCTGGGATCGAACCCCACATCGGGCTCCCTGCACCGCAGGGAAGCCTGCTTCTCCCTCTCCTACTCCCCCTGCTTGTGTTCCCTCTCTCGC
>NW_027936130.1:0-221 GCF_054177405.1 Leptonychotes weddellii | reverse complement strand
TGGGCAAACCCCCTAGGCGGCTGGAAGGTGGCGAGGACAGCACCCACCCCGTTCACTCTAGGACTTTGGAAGCCCCCTCCAAGGTAGGTGGGCTGGGGCAGGGTGCCCTGGTGCCCCAGTGAATCGGGAGTCCCCAGCTTGGTTCCCAGAAGCACTCAGCACCCACCAGCTAGGGGAAGTCAGCGCTGTGAGCAGAGCCATCCACGCCGGCGTGGCTGTGG
>NW_027936129.1:0-221 GCF_054177405.1 Leptonychotes weddellii | reverse complement strand
TCTGTTGTATTACTATACATTAATAATGAGCTATCAGAAAGATAAAATAATTCATTTACATCACATAAAAAAAGAATAAAATACTTCAGAATAAATTTAAGCAAAAAGGTGAAAGACCTATACATTAAAAACTATAAGACATTGATGAAAAAGATTGAAGAGAACAGAAATAATTAGAAAGATATTCTATGCTCATGGATTAGAAGAATATTGTTAAAATG
>NW_027936128.1:0-221 GCF_054177405.1 Leptonychotes weddellii | reverse complement strand
ATGGGAGCTCAGTAAGTAGCTCTAAATGGGGTGATTGATTAGTTTTAAACACATAGGTGAAGAAGCTAGCTACTATCTTCACTATTTGGAAATTTTCTGGAAGACATGTAGTATTAAGGGTCATAATATGTCTGTCCATGACTAGGTGTTAAAAAGTTCTTCTCAAGCCCAAACAAACCATCCTCCTATTTCTTCCTGTGCTAGTCTTCTGCCCATTTTGC
>NW_027936127.1:0-221 GCF_054177405.1 Leptonychotes weddellii | reverse complement strand
TCTTGCACAATTCACAGCGCTGACCAGAGCACATACCCTCCCCAGTGTCTATCACCCAGTCACCCCATCCCTCCCACCCCACCCCCCACTCCAACAACACTCAGTTTGTTTCCTGCGATTAAGAATTCCTCATATCAGAGTAGCACTTTCATCTTAATGTAGGTTCCTAGAAGGCAGTGCAGGGATGTTGTTCTGTAAACTACTGTACCCCTGGGCCTAGA
>NW_027936126.1:0-221 GCF_054177405.1 Leptonychotes weddellii | reverse complement strand
CTTGCATTTTTTAATTTGTATTTTTTTAAGTAGGTAGGCTCCACACCTAGCATGGAGCCCAATGCAGGGCTTGAACTCATGACCCTGAGGTGAGGATCAAGAATCCAAGGTTCAACTGACTGAACCACCCAGGAGCCACTAGAACTTGCATTTTTCATGTGATGCTGAAACTGCTGGTCTAGAAGCCATACTTTAAGATCCCCCCCCCCATTTTTTTTTTT
>NW_027936125.1:0-221 GCF_054177405.1 Leptonychotes weddellii | reverse complement strand
CTCTAAGTTATTTTGGTGTCCAGAAAATTCTGTGATGCCGTTGGATGTGGCGAGGATCCCCAGGCTCCGTACGAGACCCAAGCATGAGGCAGAAGCTCTGCTGGGCATCTGAGTCCCTCTGCCGTAGTCCCTCCATGTCCAGCCCCCGCCCCCCGCCGCCGCCCCGAGTCATGGGGAAGATGGGTTTAGACAAGCCAGTGAGTGCCCATCATGGCCCTCGG
>NW_027936124.1:0-221 GCF_054177405.1 Leptonychotes weddellii | reverse complement strand
GTGTAAAGATACAGGGACATGAAAAGTTCTGAATGTCAAGGAGGTTCAAGTTTAAAGTAGCTCCACAGACTCAGAAATACACGATAAGAAAAATATGTCCTTTCCATTCATTTCCTTTTAAAAGAAACTGTCTCAACATGGGGCTAGAATGTTTTGTACATTGCTCCAACACTTGCTAATATCTTTCTTTTTTTTTTTTAAGATTTTTATTTATTTATTTG
>NW_027936123.1:0-221 GCF_054177405.1 Leptonychotes weddellii | reverse complement strand
CAGAAGTGAATAGACAGTGTGAGTCAGTGGTTATAGTCAATAAGTGAAGAAACAGAGACGTAAAGAGTTTGGGATTTACTTTTGAGCCCTTGGCTAGCAAGCCCGGGGCTGAGACTATGACTTCGTGAGCCATCTCCAAGTAGAGAACTAGGGCTCTTTTCCCTCTGCAGCCTTATCTTAGCCTCTATCCTTACTAGCTGTGTGAACTTTGGGAAGTGACT
>NW_027936122.1:0-221 GCF_054177405.1 Leptonychotes weddellii | reverse complement strand
TCCAGGGCGTGTGGTCACCACTAGGGCACGGGCCTGGCCTGCAGGGGCTGCCGGACACGGGCCACCGGGGGCCACGCCGAGTGGGATCCTGGCTGGTCCCTGCAACCCCCTCAGCTCCTGCAAGGCAAAGCGTGTGTCTGCATCTCAGAGAGGACTCAGGCTCAGGTTCCCCCAGTCACCCAGGGCTGGGGGTGTGGCCGAGAGCCTGCGTTCCCACCTGG
>NW_027936121.1:0-221 GCF_054177405.1 Leptonychotes weddellii | reverse complement strand
TTATTAAAACCAGTGAGGAGACGTTGTTGGGTGCCAGGGAGGTGCCAGGGAGAGGTGAAGGAGAGGCTGAACGAGGCCAGTGGCTGAGGGATGGAGAGGAGGGGATCTGGTTTCTTTGAGAGGCTCCATGCCCTGTGATCCTCCCTCACTGGAGCCCCCCTTTACCTCCTTTCCGCCCTGGGAACTCGGTTTAAACCCGTGGGCGTGTCCCTATCTGGCCA
>NW_027936120.1:0-1294 GCF_054177405.1 Leptonychotes weddellii | reverse complement strand
AGAAGGCTCACTTGCCACTTTACATCATGAGAGCACTAGTTTACTCTAAGAAAAATATCTGCAATCCTTCTTAAGCTATAGCCCTTGAGCTGACAAAGTATTGTAGGATTTTGGGCAGGACTGGGAAGAATGGCGTCTTCTTCAATTTTATGCCTCAGCATTTAAAAAATTGAAGTGTCAGAGAACCTCTTCTTGGGTCTCGTAATTTACAGACTCTTTTATACAAAACAGTTTAACCATTTTTGGACCCTGCCCCACTAATCATAGGGTTTTAAACATAGAACAAAAGTTCTGTTGGGAGCAAACATGATAGCATCTTTGCCATCCTTCTCCTTTCTTAGTATTAAACTTCAACCACAAACTCCATTCTTCTATTCTACTTACAAAAAAAGGAGCTCCTATGTATATAACTTTACTGAACAAGGATACCTGGGGAGTGGGTGTTGGAGTGAGGGTTGATGTATGCTGGTCTGGTGATGTAACATAGGAGCTCCATAGATTGTGTAGTTTTGTTATTTGTTTTCACTGTTCCTCTACATACTATTGGATGTTTACTGCTATTATAAAGGACAGGTTGTATTTGTCTGTATCTCTATAACCTGAAGTATATTTTTATTCAAGGATACAAAGATGCATAATATTATGTACCATTTCTTAACCAAGTGCACTTCCATGAAAATTATCCTATGAAAATTATAATGTTTATTTCATTAAGTGGTAGTTGGTTAGAGAGCCACAAAACATGTCTCTGCTCTCCTAGTTAGGTGCAGGTGTTTGGAAGCAGCCCAAGACTCAGATTTTGTGATCCAAAAAGAATTAGACCTAAAATTGCCTCTTCTTTTTCCCTTTGGCTGACTTCATTTAATTCATGAAATTGGTCTCTTGTGAGTCTGAGAATTTGTTTTAAGGTGGGGTGTGTTTGCATGCGAGAGTTAAGAATGAGATACATGAGCAGAGCAGTGAAGAGATAGAGTGACCTAAATGTCTGGAAAGTAGTTTCTATCCTTGAGTTTCTTATTGCCATGAAAAATAGATAAAATTGCCGGTACAAATTCACCCTGTGCAACCTTCAGCTACATATGAATTAAGTAATTTTCAAGTAAAATGAAAAACTCATTAATAAGAGGAGAGAGAAGAACCATATGGTCCTCTCAATTGATACAGAAAAAGCATTTGACAAAATATAGCATCCTTTCCTGATTAAAACTCTTCAGAGTATAGGGATAGAGGGAACGTTCCTCAATTTCATAAAATCCATCTATGAAAAACCCACAGTGAATATCATCCTCAATGG
>NW_027936119.1:0-221 GCF_054177405.1 Leptonychotes weddellii | reverse complement strand
GTAAGGATATACACACATTTATGATTAGTTTGAGAGGGAGGCAACCATAAGAGACTCTTAACTATAGGGAAGAAACTGAGGGTTGCTGGAGGGGAGGTGGTTGGTGGGATGGGGTAACTGGGTGTTGGGCATTAAGGAAGGCACTTGATGTTATGAGCACTGGGTGTTATCTGCAACTGATGAATCACTAAATTCTACCCCTGAAACTAATAATATACTAT
>NW_027936118.1:0-221 GCF_054177405.1 Leptonychotes weddellii | reverse complement strand
TTGTGAATATACATAGAATTTGGTCCAGCTGAGTAGTTGTTTTTCATTGGAATAGAATGAATAGCTAAATCACAAGAATGTAGAATATAGTCTATATACTTGCCAGGAAATTTTTACATATCCACACAATTTAATCAAATATTGGCTTCATTATTCACTGGATATTGAACCAGTTACATAGCAAAATTGAGATAAAACAAATGAACAAACAAACAAAAAAA
>NW_027936117.1:0-221 GCF_054177405.1 Leptonychotes weddellii | reverse complement strand
GAAGACCTTGATGGGGCAGAACTTCCAAAGAAAGCTAGAGGGGTTTGCAGGCATTGTGGTCTGCTCTGGTCTTTCCCAACAGGATGGGAGAGTCAGAGATGCTGGGCTCTTACATCCTCCAGAGTCCCAGAAGTCAGAGAGCTCATTGTGGCATTGGCAACAGGAGTGCTCTGCCCCTCTGCCTGGCTGCCCGCTTCACACAGGTGCCCCTGGTGTGTCTG
>NW_027936116.1:0-221 GCF_054177405.1 Leptonychotes weddellii | reverse complement strand
CGGCGGCGTGCGAGGCTGCGGCTGGTGGACGGGCCTCCGCCGCGGGGACGGGGGCCCGGCCCCAAAGAGGGTGCTGGCGGGTCCCGGGGGGCGGAGGGGGGCTGAGAAGAGGGTGGCGGAGTTTGTGTCTGGAAAAGAGGTTGGAGGGTGGTCGGAGGCCGGAAGGAGGGGCGTCCCTGGGTCTGTGCCGTCCCCACACTGCTGGCGCGACCGGGGGCCGC
>NW_027936115.1:0-221 GCF_054177405.1 Leptonychotes weddellii | reverse complement strand
GGCTCCCTGCTCAGCGGGGAGCCTGCTTCTCCCTCTGACCCTCCTCCCTCTCATGCTCTCTGTCTCTCATTCTCTCTGTCTCAAATAAATAAATAAATCTTTAAATACGATTATCTTCCTACAATGTACCATACAAACTCTAACCTTTTCCACCTGTGCAGTGACCAGAGCCAAGTTTATTAAGCCTGGTACCCTGTCCCTCAGCCTCACTAACGGTCTGT
>NW_027936114.1:0-221 GCF_054177405.1 Leptonychotes weddellii | reverse complement strand
GGTGGCAGTAATGGTAGAGATGGTGGTGATGGTGGTGGTGGAGGTGATGGCGGTGATGATGGTGATGATGGTGGTGATGATGATGATGGTGATGGTGGTGGTGATGGTGGTGGTGATGATGATGGTGGTGGTGTGATGGTGATGATGGTGATGGTGGAGGTGATGGCGGTGATGATGGTGATGGTGGTGATGATGATGATGATGGTGGTGGTGATGGTGGT
>NW_027936113.1:0-221 GCF_054177405.1 Leptonychotes weddellii | reverse complement strand
GTGGCTACTGGGAGGCTCCAGGTGGGAGGAGCCTGGGGATTCAGGAGCCTCCGGCTCGGCGCGGGAGAGCAAGGCTACACCTCAGGCTGGCCAGGCCGCCTGGAGGAGCGGTTCCGTCTCAGAGTGGCCCTGGCCTCACTCCTCGGATTCCCAACCCCGAGCCTGCGCCCCCTGAAGGAGCAGCAAGGTGGTGGGGAGGCGGGAGAGAGACGCAGGATCTC
>NW_027936112.1:0-221 GCF_054177405.1 Leptonychotes weddellii | reverse complement strand
ATTAACATAACAATTAAAAAATAAAAAAAAAAGAATACAATGACTGAATGAAAGAATTCATTGTTCCGAGCACTTCAACACCACACTGGACCAAGCAGAAGGATCAGTGAGCTCAAGAAAAGATCATTTGACATTATCCAGTAAGAGGAACAAAAAGAAAAAAAGAATGAAAAGGAATGAAGAAAGCCTATGGGATTTACGGGACACCATTAAGAGAAACA
>NW_027936111.1:0-221 GCF_054177405.1 Leptonychotes weddellii | reverse complement strand
AAAGAAAAAAGAAAAAGTAAAAAGAAGAAAAAGAAAAAGATAAAACAAACAAAAACAGAACAAAACAAAAAAAACCATAATATGATCAAATATGATCAGGCTGGTGCATAGATCAGTGCCACACACTAGATTTTGAGTGTATTTTGATCTGTTAGAAGAAAGTGCCTCCAAAAATTTTAAAGAAACAAAAACTTATATATGTACAAAAATAAGGGTTGATA
>NW_027936110.1:0-221 GCF_054177405.1 Leptonychotes weddellii | reverse complement strand
AAGATGGTGGCAGAGTACAAGTACCCCTGGTTCACCACATCCCATGAATACAAATTAGTAAACATCAAATCATCCTAAATATCTACCAGAAATTGACTTGAAGACTGCAAGAACAAATTCCACGAATACAGGGAGAGAAGTGCCCACCCAAAAGAATGTAAGAAGTGTTTCAATATAGGGAAAGCCTATATAAGGCTAGCGGATTTTTCAATAGAAACTTT
>NW_027936109.1:0-1294 GCF_054177405.1 Leptonychotes weddellii | reverse complement strand
AGTACCGTGCTGTCTTGGTGATCACTGCTTTGTAATATAGCTTGAAATCAGGCAACGTGATGCCCCCAGCTTTGTTTTTCTTTTTCAACATTTCCTTGGCAATTCGGGGTCTTTTGTGATTCCATACAAATTTTAGGATTGTTTGTTCCAGCACGTTGAAAAATGTCATTGGAATTTTGATTGGGATGGCACTGAAGGTATAGATTGCTCTGGGTAGCATAGACATTTTAACAATGTTTATTCTTCCGATCCATGAGCATAGAATGTTTTTCCATTTTTTTTGTGTCTTCTTCAATTTCTTTCATGAGTGTTCTGTAGTTCCTAGAGTACAGATCCTTTACGTCTTTGGTTAGGTTTATTCTGAGGTATCTTATGGTTTTTGGTGCTATTGTAAATGGAATCATTTCTCTAATTTCTCTTTCTAAAGTTTCGTTGTTAGTGTATAAGAAAGCAACAGATTTCTGTGCATTTATTTTGTATCCTGCCACATTCCTGAATTGTTGTATGAGTTCTAGTAATTTGGGGTGGAGTCTTTTGGGTTTTCCACATAAAGTATCATGTCATCTGCGAAAAGAGAGAGTTTGACTTCTTCTTTGCCAATTTGAATACCTTTTATTTCTTTTTGTTTTCTGATTGCTGTTACCACAGCAACTTCTTTCAAGATACATCTCCAAAAGCTAGTGAAACAAAAGCAAAAATGAACTTTTGGGACTTCATCAGGATAAAAAGCTTCTGCACAGCAAAGGAAACAGTCAACAAAACGAAGAGGCAACCCACAGAATGGGAGAAGATTTTTGCAAATGACACTACAGATAAAGGGCTGGTATCCAAGATCTATAAAGAACTTCTCAAACTCAACACCCAAAAAACAAATAATCAAGTTAAAAGTGGGCAGAAGATATGAAAAAACACTTCTCTGAAGAAGATGTACAAATGGCTAACAGACACATGAAAAACTGTTCATCATTAGCCATCAGGAAAATCCAAATCAAAACCAAACTGAGATACCATCTTTCACCAGTTAGAATGGCAAAAATGGACAGGGAAAGAAACAACAAATGTTGGAGAGGTTGTGGAGAAAGGGGAACCCTCTTACATTTTTGGTGGGAATGCAAGTTGGTACAGCCACTTTGGAAAACAGTGTGGAAGTTCCTCAAATATTTAAAAATAGAGCTACCCAATGACCCAGCAATTGCACTCCTGGGTATTTACCCCAAAGACACAGATGTAGTGAAAAGAAGGGCCATATGAACCCCAATGTTCATAGCAGCAATGTCCGCAATAGCCAAACTGT
>NW_027936108.1:0-221 GCF_054177405.1 Leptonychotes weddellii | reverse complement strand
CTGCGGGAAGCCTGCTTCTCTCTCTCCCACTCCCCCTGCTTGTGTTCCCTCTCTCGCTGTCTCTCTGTCAAATAAATAAATAAGATCTTTTAAAAAAAAGATCTTATTTATTTATTTGACAGAGAGAGAGCATGCGCACAAGCAGGGGGAGCGGCAGGCAGAGGAAGAAGCAGGCTCCCCACTGAGCAAGGAGCCTGATGCAGGACTAGATCCCAGGAGCC
>NW_027936107.1:0-221 GCF_054177405.1 Leptonychotes weddellii | reverse complement strand
AGCACGTGCGCAGCAAGCCCCGGAGGGAGGTGAGTTTGGTGCCTGCAGGTGCCGGAGAGTAGGGTTTTCTCGGTGGAAGGCAGTGGGAGGAAGAGGAGGATGGGGCGGGATGGCACATTTTAGAACAGAGCACACATATTCACGCTCTAGGTGACTTCACTGCTGTGGGGCAGACCCCCGCCCCCCTCAACTCCTCCAGGCTTCGGAAAATTCACGCATGC
>NW_027936106.1:0-221 GCF_054177405.1 Leptonychotes weddellii | reverse complement strand
CAGCTCTCAGGTTACCAGTCCTGTCTTTCCCCAAAAGGCAGGAAGGCTGGACGAGGTGGGGGCAGGGCACAAGGAGGGACCGCTGTCCCCATCCGGCTCAGTGGGCCAGGGCCTGCCAGATGTGGGGCAGCTGTCCGTCTGGCCTCGGCCGGGGACATCAGAACCAAGCTTCATTGCTGCTTCTCCGGGGCTGACTGCCAGGCTAAACCCTCTGCCATCGA
>NW_027936105.1:0-221 GCF_054177405.1 Leptonychotes weddellii | reverse complement strand
GTAAAACTATCTCTCCCACAACCACGAGGATGCCTTCTGCAGACTCCTTTCCCCCAAAGGCAAAGATTGATGATCACCCCTAAAGATGGTTGAGTTCAGGACACAAAGTGTTTGAAGCGCAATGAGCAGAGAGCACGATTTCTGATTGAATAAAGGACATTTTATTGAGAGTCGAGCGGGTGCAGCGAGAAGGGCTGGGGTGACCCTGCTGGGAGGGCAGA
>NW_027936104.1:0-221 GCF_054177405.1 Leptonychotes weddellii | reverse complement strand
CAAAGTTGTCAGGAAACAGCACTGTTACTTAATCAAAAGATTAATGGGAAGTAAAACTGGACCACGTTTTCATTAGTCTAAGAAAGTGTTGCATGAGATGAAGGTTCTGAGTCATTACTTTTCATGAATTTGCTAAAGTTTCTGGTTATAATTGTATTTAAAATATTTGATTTAGATTCTTAGAAATTGAAACTGTATAGATAGATATAGACAGTAATAGA
>NW_027936103.1:0-221 GCF_054177405.1 Leptonychotes weddellii | reverse complement strand
GGATCCCCAGCCAATAGGTCATACTGGTGTAGAGCTCATTCTGTGAACAAAGGAGTAAATTCATAGTCCTGCCCAACTGCTGAGCAGAGCTTCCAATCATTCCCCTCTGGGAGTCCTGGCCACAGATGCCCAGCTGCAGAGCATATCCTTTTGATTCTTTTTTTTTTTTTATTCTTATGTTAATCCCCATACATTACATCATTAGTTCTAGATGAAGTGTT
>NW_027936102.1:0-221 GCF_054177405.1 Leptonychotes weddellii | reverse complement strand
TTTGAGACACAGAGATACAGAGAGAGAGAGAGAGAGCATGAGCAGTGGGAGAGGCAGAGGGAGAGGGAGAAGCAGACTCCCGGCTGAGCCAGGAGCCCAATGCGGGGCTCGATCCCAGGACCCCGGGATCATGACCTGAGGACCCCGGGATCATGACCCGAGCCGAAGGCAGACGCTTAACCATCTGAGCCACCCAGGCACCCCGGTACAAGCAATTTTAA
>NW_027936101.1:0-221 GCF_054177405.1 Leptonychotes weddellii | reverse complement strand
GTGGGGGGGGGGGGGGGGGGGGGGTTGGGGGTAGCTGGGTGATGGACATTGGGGAGGGTATGTGCTATGGTGAGCGCTGTGAATTGTTTAAGACTGATGAATCACAGACCTATACCTCTGAAAGAAATAATACATTATATTAAAAAAAAAGAAGATAGTAGGAAGTGAAAAATGAAGAGGGGGAAATCGGAAGGGGAGATGAGCCATGAGAGACTATGGAC
>NW_027936100.1:0-221 GCF_054177405.1 Leptonychotes weddellii | reverse complement strand
TTTTGGGGGCTCCTCCTCCTATTCATTCTGTTGATGGGTGTTTGAGGGAATGTATAGAGTCCAAATTATTGACCAGAACCCAAGCAAAATGCACCTGTTTTCTTGGGACCTTAGGATTGCTGGCCTCTTGTTTTCCCAGCCTGTCTTCTGCGGGAGGGGCCTGCTGCACTGTCACTCTGACAACCCTGTTTGGGCGGAGTTGCCCTGCGCCCCTGTGGCGG
>NW_027936099.1:0-221 GCF_054177405.1 Leptonychotes weddellii | reverse complement strand
TGTGTGTGTGTGTGTGTGTAGTAATCAAAATAGATTTTTCTTATATTAACCTAGCATTTACACACAGTAATAACAGTGCCCAAGGATAGCTGAAATAATCCCCAACATTTGCAAAACTCATTTTCTTTCTTTCCCCCCACCTCCACCCAGTTTCACTTTGAATGTATTGAATGCCAAATTTCTAAGATGTCCAGCATATTTTTATGTCATACTTTTACAAC
>NW_027936098.1:0-1294 GCF_054177405.1 Leptonychotes weddellii | reverse complement strand
ATTCACTTCTCCACACGTCCTACCTTCCAGAAAGTGGTCGCTTTTCTGTTCAAAGAGTTGTTGCTCTTCTTTTCTTCGATCTCCTGTTGAGTTAATAGGTGTTCAGAATGGTTTGATCCCTATCCAGCTGAATTCCTGAGAGGAGATGAAATCCAGGTCTCCTACCCCTTCGCCATCTTGCTCCGCCCCCCCATCGGGATTGTTTAATTAATAGGTAAACACCTACCACCCCAAATTAGACATTTCAAACATCTAAATTTCACAGACAATTATGAATGGGGCAACTCTAGATTCATGGTTAGGGCTGCTATCTTCGAAAGTTCAGATCATCACTGAGGAATATAATATACATTTTAAGAATTTTAAGACAGAGGAACATACTTTTGTGTTTATTTATATGTGGAAGATATCTGCCTGTTATAATTTGTTCTCTTTCTCTGTCCATATGTCTCCTCATTTTGCTTTTCCAATTAGTGCTTTCCTGAATGTTCTTTTTTGAGACTTTTGAGGAAATTAGGAGATTGACATCTGAAGAGTCACTCTAAGTGCTTTCACATTTCACACTTCTTGCTGTATGACTATCATGGAACAGTTGTCTGTGTACTCTTTTTTTATGGGACATTAAGTATTATTTTGGATTCTAGCCTAGATAGAATGGATGAAAAATTTTATTATTATGAGGCTTTATGTCTTTTGCTTTGATAAGACATTTATTAGATTACATTTCACGGAGTTGCATGCTTAGTAATTCTGTACATATTTATGATTTCTCTGTAAAATACTCAGATCTGTGTCATAGGTCATCTGAGAACAAGAATTTTTTACCTTCTTTTTTTTCTCCCCCCCTTTTTCTATTGTTATACCCTCCTTTCTCTGGTCACATTTCTGACAGCTATTACTTTCCTCTCTTTCTTTTCTTTTCATTTTTAAAAATTTTATTATGTTATGTTAATCACCATACATTACATCATTAGTTTTTGATGTAGTGTCCCATGATTCATTGTTTGCGTATAACACCCAGTGCTCCATTCACTACATGCCCTCTTTAATACCCATCACCAGGCTGACCCATCCTCCCCACCCACCTCCCCCCTAGAACACTTAGTTTGTTTCTCAGAGCCCATAGACTCTCATGGTTCGTCTCCCCCTCTGATTCCCCCCCTTTTTTTACCCTTACTACTATCTTCTTTTTTTTAACATATACTGTATTATTTGTTTCAGAGGTACAGGTCTGTGATTCAGCAGTCTTACACAATTCACAGCGCTCACCATAGCACATACCCTCCCCAATATC
>NW_027936097.1:0-221 GCF_054177405.1 Leptonychotes weddellii | reverse complement strand
GAAGACCTTGATGGGGCAGAATTTCCAAAGAAAGCTAGAGGGGTTTGCAGGCATTGTGGTCTGCTCTGGTCTTTCCCAACAGGATGGGAGAGTCAGAGATGCTGGGCTCTTACATCCTCCAGAGTCCCAGAAGTCAGAGAGCTCATTGTGGCATTGGCAACAGGAGTGCTCTGCCCCTCTGCCTGGCTGCCCGCTTCACACAGGTGCCCCTGGTGTGTCTG
>NW_027936096.1:0-221 GCF_054177405.1 Leptonychotes weddellii | reverse complement strand
CTTTGATGGCAAAGTCTGTCTTTTGTTTATCCTGGTATTCCTCTACTGTACTTAGCCTGGTACCTTGAACATACTGAGGTACATATTCAATAAATATTTATTTAATCAAATTCATTAATACATTTTTTCCTAAGTTAGCTACAGTATGCTGATATTATGAGAAGTAGTTAAGTAATTTGAGGAGAACTCATCTCCATTTTTTCCCTAAGAAACAGCATCTC
>NW_027936095.1:0-221 GCF_054177405.1 Leptonychotes weddellii | reverse complement strand
GGTCAGAGGTGGGAGGGAGACATATCTTTTACCATTTACACTTTTATAGCCATTGAAGCTTTTTATCATGTACGTAGATGTTTAATCTAGAAAAGAAAAATTTGGGCGCCTGGGTGGCTCAGTTGGTTAAGCGACTGCCTTCAGCTCAGGTCATGATCCCAGGGTCCTGGGATCGAGTCCCGCATCGGGCTCCCTGCTCGGCGGGGAGCCTGCTTCTCCCT
>NW_027936094.1:0-221 GCF_054177405.1 Leptonychotes weddellii | reverse complement strand
CCGTGGGCCAGCAGTCCTCTGCTTTCCATCCCTAGGCGGCTCCCAGCCGTGCTCTGGGCATGGGTGGCACGACCACACGCCTGCTGAAGGGTTTTTCCACTTTGCAGCTGTTACACATAAAGCTGTGGCGAATGCTCGTGAACAGGACACGTAGCGTGTGCTTGTTCCTGGAGAGAGCGGCCGGGTCACTGTCAGGAGCGGCGCTCTCGCTTCCCCGGGTC
>NW_027936093.1:0-221 GCF_054177405.1 Leptonychotes weddellii | reverse complement strand
CCTTCACTAGCATTGGGTGAATTATGGTTATCGTTTCTCTCCCTGTGGACCCAACCTCACACTGGTAACAGATCTTCCCAATGACTATTTAAAATACTCCATTGTCCTTTTTTTTTTTATATATAATGTATTATTTGTTTCAGAGGTACAGGTCTGTGATTCAACAGTCTTACACAATTCACAGCGCTCACCATACCACACACCCTCCGCAATGTCCATCA
>NW_027936092.1:0-221 GCF_054177405.1 Leptonychotes weddellii | reverse complement strand
GAAGGAGCTCATGGGGCCATGTGGGCTGCAAGGCAGAGCGTCTCAGGGTGGCGCCCCCAACTGCCGAGGGGGTTCAGGGAGAGGGGGGCTTTGCGGTGGGGGTTGTCGGGGCGCTCCTCGGTCTGAGGCGGCATTTCAGATGGGCCTTCACAAACCTTGATGTTTGGGGCTTGGAACAAAGGGCGCTCAATCTGCTGAACGGTGGGCGTGATGTGGGAGGC
>NW_027936091.1:0-221 GCF_054177405.1 Leptonychotes weddellii | reverse complement strand
TTTGTAAATGCAATTTTTATGGGATTTTAAAGACTTCTGATAATATACCATAAATTAAATTAGCTAACCCTCTCAGAAAGTAAGGAGTCATTTTGATATCCAGAATAATTTATTTAAAACTCTTTTACATTTTTCAGAGAACAAATCATCCATCAGCTTTAGATTTTAGCTATATCCGTGGTTGTCTGTTTTTTTTTTTTAATTCATCTTTTGTCCAGAGA
>NW_027936090.1:0-221 GCF_054177405.1 Leptonychotes weddellii | reverse complement strand
CTGCTAAAGGACAGGTGAGATTTTATTAGATTTAACAGTGTGTGTTCCAGGGATAATGAAGACAATGATTTGGTTGAAATGGCAGACTGGTTCTGTGGAGTCATATCAGATAAGGTTGAAAAGTAAATTGAATACATATAATAATGGACCTTAAAGTTTAGTTTCATAATTTTGAGAACATTGTGAAAACAAGGGAGAATCACAGAAAAGTATTATGGAGG
>NW_027936089.1:0-221 GCF_054177405.1 Leptonychotes weddellii | reverse complement strand
GGGCGCCTGGGTGGCTCAGTTGGTTAAGCAACTGCCTTCGGCTCAGGTCATGATCCTGGGGTCCCGGGATCGAGTCCCGCATCGGGCTCCCTGCTCGGCAGGGAGTCTGCTTCTCCCTCTGACCCTCCTCCCTCTCATGCTCTCTGTCTCTCATTCTCTCTCTCGCAAATAAATAAATAAAATCTTTTAAAAAAATAAATAAATATTTAAAAAAAAGCAGG
>NW_027936088.1:0-221 GCF_054177405.1 Leptonychotes weddellii | reverse complement strand
GTAAAACTATCTCTCCCACAATCACGAGGATGCCTTCTGCAGACTCCTTTCCCCCAAAGGCAAAGATTGATGATCACCCCTAAAGATGGTTGAGTTCAGGACACAAAGTGTTTGAAGCGCAATGAGCAGAGAGCACGATTTCTGATTGAATAAAGGACATTTTATTGAGAGTCGAGCGGGTGCAGCGAGAAGGGCTGGGGTGACCCTGCTGGGAGGGCAGA
>NW_027936087.1:0-1295 GCF_054177405.1 Leptonychotes weddellii | reverse complement strand
TATCAGAAAGAAAAACTAATAAAATAAATATCTAAATGAAAATAAAGCATCCAGCACGTTCCCATTTAAATTTTTACACTGTAATTTAGGCATTGATGTTCGATACTTGAAAAGATTTTTAATTCCCTACAATCAGGGGTTATATGAACTGTAAATTCTATCAGATTAATGAGGAGTAAGTCTCTCAAGCATAGTATTTGTATGATGCTTTATATCTTAAAAATTCATACTCACTAATCAAGCATGGTATAAGGTTAAAATTACATATTTTCCTATATGACATCTAAATATGATACTTTACCTGAATTATACTTTCCAATTGCAGTGAAAACGAGAAATCTGAAATTTTATGAAAACTATAAAATTCATTTGTGCATCTATCTTAAGGATCAAAGTTGAGGAAGTAAAACAAATAAGCACACTTACAATGCTATAAAACCATTCTCAATGCCTGAAAACAAAACAAGATCATGAAAATTTTATTGTAACATTTCTATAAACTTATTAAATTATAAGCTATTTATGTTTTTTCATTTATAAGATGAAAGATGATAATTGTAATATCCTCAATTTGGCTATAAGGCTTAAAGAAGTTAGTTATGTGTAAACCTCTTAGACTAGTGTCCAGCTCTTAGAAGATTCTCAATAAAAATTAGCTAATTACTTATTCATCATTGCTTTGATGCCAGAGCTGGCCATAGCTAGTGAACTCTGTCAAAGTAATTGTTATCATTGACTCATCCATTTATTGAACAAAGTTTACTGAATGCCAACTATGAGCACTGTTAGATTCAATTCTAAACAATAAATAAATAAAAAATACACACATCTTAGATCTTGTAGTGATCCTCACTTCTCTGTCCCCATGGTGCTAGATGCAGGGGTAGAAGTACAAACAAGAAACAACACCATAGGACTAAACTATTCCCCATTCTCCTGACCCATACTGGCAACTTAAGGCACTTGTAGAGTTATCTTTCATGTCTTTTTATAAATCTTGCCCACAGAGCATAGGAAAAATGTCAGAAAAGTTAGACAGTATAAAAATTTGGCAGCCAATCTTTTTAAAAAAAAATTAAGTTTTTTTAACCTTTTAATTTTTTTAATTTAATTTTATTATGTTCTTGATGTAGTGTTCCATGATTCATTGTTTGCATATAACACCCAGTGCTCCATTCAATACGTGCCCTTTTTAATACCCATCACCAGGCTAACCCATCCCCCCACCCCCCTCCCCTCTAGAACCCTCAGTTTGTTTCTCAGAGTCCATAGTCTCTCATGGTTTGTCTCCCCCT
>NW_027936086.1:0-221 GCF_054177405.1 Leptonychotes weddellii | reverse complement strand
CCAAGGAGCCAGACTAGAGCGGCTTCCTCAGCTCAGACGGGGGCTCTGGGTCGGCCCTCCTGCACACAGCAGCTGCAGAGGCTGCCCGGTCCCCTGGGCATGGCAGGCGGGGGTGCCCATCCCCACCGCTGGGTCCCCCGCAGCCCCTCCTATCTCTCCTCCATTCCTCTCCCCAGGAGGCTCCTGCCTCCCTGCCCACCCGGCGGCCCCCCTCCCAGGGA
>NW_027936085.1:0-221 GCF_054177405.1 Leptonychotes weddellii | reverse complement strand
TTTTATTCTAAGAGCAAAGGGAAGCCATGTAAGTCAATTTACACTTTAAAAAGTCATTCTGATTTGTGCATTGAGAAGAGTGCAGGGAGGTAGGTGTGGAATTTGAGACAGCAGTCAGGACACACTATTGCAACAATTCCAGTGAGAGCTCACATTGAATTCTACTAGGGTAGGAACAGTAGAGGTAGTCAGTAGTCAATTTCTTATTTTTTGACATTAGA
>NW_027936084.1:0-221 GCF_054177405.1 Leptonychotes weddellii | reverse complement strand
AAGGTTTTGTTTGTTTGGGTTCTTTTTTTTTTTTAAAGATTTTATTTATTTATTTGAGACAGAGAGAATGAGAGAGACAGAGAGCACATGAGAGGGGGGAGGGTCAGAGGGAGAAGCAGGCTCCCCGCCAAGCAGGGAGCCCGATGCGGGACTCGATCCCGGGACTCCAGGATCATGACCTGAGCCGAAGGCAGTCGCTCAACCAACTGAGCCACCCAGGC
>NW_027936083.1:0-221 GCF_054177405.1 Leptonychotes weddellii | reverse complement strand
TAATATATGCTATGATAAAAATAATTCAGGTGCACATGAGTATATTTTGTATGCTACTATTTTTGACAGGCAGAGAATCTTGGGGCCTACATAGCAAAATGCTACATTGGTTAAATTTGGGGAGGGAAACTGCAAGGCTATAAAACAGAATCTTTTATAATTCAACTTTTTGTACCATTTTTCTTTTATACAATGTGCAATAGCAATATCCTTGCTATTGT
>NW_027936082.1:0-221 GCF_054177405.1 Leptonychotes weddellii | reverse complement strand
AGGCTCATCCGGATAATCTCTCTTTCTTAAAGTCAATTCTTCCGTATAACATAACCTAATCACAAGAGTGATATCTCATCATATTCAGAAGTTCACCCACACCCAAAACATAGGGGATTATACAAGGTCAAGGTTAACTGGGAGGGAGGTTGTGGGGGTTATTTTAGATTTCTGCCTACCTGAGTCACTATTTTTTTTTTAAAGATTTTATTTATTTATTT
>NW_027936081.1:0-221 GCF_054177405.1 Leptonychotes weddellii | reverse complement strand
CACTTGAAGGGAGGACAGCACAGCCCTGCCCCAGGCCCAGGCCAGCTCTGCTCCGGCCAGAGTCGGGTCTGAGAAAGGTGTTCAGGAGCCAAGTTCGATCCCAGTGCCCCGGGGTGTGCCTCCCACCTGTCCCCTGGTTTTCTCACCTGTCCAGCGGTGACCCGGGCTCCTGCCTCCCTTCTCGGGGGTGGGTTATGGGACCAACTCTGAGGCCCTTCTGG
>NW_027936080.1:0-221 GCF_054177405.1 Leptonychotes weddellii | reverse complement strand
TATAAGAAACCAAACAGGGGCCCCCGGGTGGCTCGGACAGTTAGGCATCCGACTTGGTTTTGGCTCAGGTCATGGTCTCAGGGTCTGGGATCAAGCCCCATGTCGGGGTCTGCACTCAGTGGGGAGCCTGCTTGAGATTCGCTCTCCCTCTTCTCCTCCCCCTGCTCTCTCTCTCTAAATAATATAATAATGAATGAATGAATAAATAAATAAATGAAAAA
>NW_027936079.1:0-221 GCF_054177405.1 Leptonychotes weddellii | reverse complement strand
AACAAAGAATTGCAAGAATTCGTTGACCTGTACCTGGGATTTGATTTGGAATGTTCCATGATCAAGGTGTACAAGATGTAAAACTGGTCATGCAAGAATCATAGGCTTAGGGGCACTTGCTCATGACAACATTTAACCCTGTATTAGGCTGGGTTTTCCAGAGAAGCAAAACCAATCTTTATATAAAAATTGTTAAACCGGGAGCCCATTAGACTGAGGTG
>NW_027936078.1:0-221 GCF_054177405.1 Leptonychotes weddellii | reverse complement strand
AAGAAAAGTTGGTAAGAAGAGGGGAAGAGAACCACTGAGGAAAAGTAAATGGAATTCTCCACCATCTACAGCTGGTGGTTGAGCGATTCTGTATGAAGTGGATAAATCTAGAGACGGATGCACATGCTTGTTCCCCAGGCTCAGAAGGGATGCTGGGGCACCAGCAGGCACACGCTTGTCCCTCAGCTCAGGAAGGGATACTGGGGCACCTGCAGACACAC
>NW_027936077.1:0-221 GCF_054177405.1 Leptonychotes weddellii | reverse complement strand
CTGCATAATATTCCACTGTGTGTGTGTGTGTGTGTGTGTGTGTGTGTATGTGTGTGTGTGTACACCACATCTTCTTTATCCATTCATCTGTTGATGGACATCTAGGCTCTTTCCATAGTTTGGCTATTGTGGACATTGCTGCTATGAACCTTGGGGTGCATGTGCCCCTTCAGGTATGATTTTGTCATTTTAAAAGTAGTATATAAATGAAATTATACAGC
>NW_027936076.1:0-1295 GCF_054177405.1 Leptonychotes weddellii | reverse complement strand
CAGGAGAAGAGAAATAATAAAGAGCAGAGCAGAAATCAATGAAATAGAAACCAAAAGAGCAGTAGAACAGATAAATGAAATGAGGAGCTGGTTCTTTGAAAGAATTAATAAAATTGATAAACCCCTGGCCAGACGTATCAAAAAGAAAACAGAAATGACCCAAATAAATAAAATCATGAATGAAAGAGGAGAGATCACAACCAACACCAAAGAAATACAAACAATTATAACAACATATTACGAGCAACTGTATGCCAAAAAATTAGATAACCTGGAAGAAATGGATGCATTCCTAGAGATGTATCAACTACCAAAACTGAACCAGGAAGAAATAGAAAACCTGAACAGGTCTATAACCACTAAGGAAATTGAAGCAGTTATCAAAAATCTCCCAACAAACAAGAGCCCAAGGCCAGATGGCTTCCCAGGGGAATTCTACCAAACATTTCAAGAAGAATCAATACCTATTCTCCTGAAACTCTTCCAAAAAATAGAAATGGAGGGAAAACTTCCAAACTCGTTTTATGAGGCCAGCATTACCTTGATCCCCAAACCAGACAAAGACCCCATCAAAAAGGAGAATTACAAACCAATATCCCTAATGAACATGGATGCCAAAATTCTCACCAAAATACTGGCCAATAGGATCCAACAGTACATTAAAAAGATTATTCACCACGACCAAGTGGGATTATTCCTGGGCTGCAAGGTTTGTTTAACATCCGCAAATCAAACAATGTGATACAATACATTAATAAAAGAAAGAACAAGAATCATATGATCCTCTCAATAAATGCAGAAAAAGCATTTGACAAAGTACAGCATCCTTTCTTGATTAAAACTCTTCAGAGTGTAGGGATAGAGGGGACATACCTCAATATCATAAAAGCCATCTATGAAAAATCTACAGCCAATATCATTCTCAATGGGGAAAAACTGAGTGCTTTCCCCCTAAGGTCAGGAAAACAACAGGGATGTGCACTATCACCACTGCTATTCCACATAGTACTAGAAGTCCTAGCCACAGCAATCAGACAACAAAAAGACATCAAAGGCATCGAATCGGCAAAGAAGTCAAACTCTCACTCTTTGCAGATGATATGATACTTTATGTGGAAAACCCAAAAGATTCCACCCCAAAACTGCTAGAACTCATACAGGAATTCAGTCAAGTGGCAGGATATAAAATCAATGCACAGAAATTAGTGGCTTTCCTATACACCAACAACAAGACAGAAGAAAGAGAAATTAAGGAGTCAATCCCATTTACAATTGCACCCAAAACCATAAGATAC
>NW_027936075.1:0-221 GCF_054177405.1 Leptonychotes weddellii | reverse complement strand
GAGCTTCCGTGCTCTAGGGACTCCACTCTCCCCAGATCTCCACCTGTCATCAGGGGGTTTTTTAGTTTTATTTATTTATTTTATTTAAGATTTTATTTATTTATTTGACAGAGAGAGATACAGCAAGAGAGGGAACGCAAGCAAGCAGGGGGAGCGGGAGAGGGAGAAGCAGGCTTCCCGCGGAGCAGGGAGCCCGATGCGGGGCTCGATCCCAGGACCCT
>NW_027936074.1:0-221 GCF_054177405.1 Leptonychotes weddellii | reverse complement strand
GGTCTTGTATGATGCAGCATCCCCACTGATGCATTTGGAGCCAGGGCACTCTTGAGGAAACACACCCTCATTGACCTTGGGGCAGAACCTCTTCTAGGGCCTCCACCTCCTAATTCCTGTGCAGCTCGATGAGGAAGTCAATGAGAAAGAAGAAAGTCGTGTTAGATTCTCACTGGTGATGTGAAGCCATCCCAAATGGACACTGACACATTTTTTTTTTT
>NW_027936073.1:0-221 GCF_054177405.1 Leptonychotes weddellii | reverse complement strand
TGGGCAAACCCCCTAGGCGGCCGGAAGGTGGCGAGGACAGCACCCACCCCGTTCACTCTAGGACTTTGGAAGCCCCCTCCAAGGTAGGTGGGCTGGGGCAGGGTGCCCTGGTGCCCCAGTGAATCGGGAGTCCCCAGCTTGGTTCCCAGAAGCACTCAGCACCCACCAGCTAGGGGAAGTCAGCGCTGTGAGCAGAGCCATCCACGCCGGCGTGGCTGTGG
>NW_027936072.1:0-221 GCF_054177405.1 Leptonychotes weddellii | reverse complement strand
TCAAATAAATAAATAAAATCTAAAAAAAAAAAAAAAATGTCATTCCATTGTCTTCTGGCCTCCATTGTTTCTCAGAAGAAGTCACCTGTAATTCATAGTATAGTTCCTCTGTATGTAAAATGTGCTTTTTCCCCCAGCTTGTTTCAAGATTCTTTAGGGGCACCTGGGTGGCTCAGTTGTTGAGCATCTGCCTTCAGCTCAGGTCATGATCTCAGGGTCCT
>NW_027936071.1:0-221 GCF_054177405.1 Leptonychotes weddellii | reverse complement strand
GATCTCATTTTCCTTTCTCAGGCTTTCAGGCTAGATAGGTCTATGCTGTATTTTTCCCTGGGAAAGACTGGTATTTTCCTTTTTATAGTTCATATGTAGCAAGGTCAAGCTTGGATCTACTTGACTTTTTCTCTTTGTGAGCAGTAAGTCTCCTGTAACCAAGGCAACTGATATTGGCTCTGGTTACCTCTTCCATATTTGTGCACGGTCCAAGATTACCT
>NW_027936070.1:0-221 GCF_054177405.1 Leptonychotes weddellii | reverse complement strand
TAAGGCTTCTTCCTACAAGCCACACCCCTACATGGTAGCTGATCTGTTTCTCTATGGGATTGGAATCACTTTCTTTAATTTTTTTTTATTTTTTAAATTTTATTATGTTATGTTAATCACCATACATTAAATCATTAGTTTTTGATGTAGTGTTCCATGATTCATTGTTTGTGTATAACACCCAGTGCTCCATTAAATATGTGCCCTCTTTAATACCCATC
>NW_027936069.1:0-221 GCF_054177405.1 Leptonychotes weddellii | reverse complement strand
TTGCTTGCTAGGGCTTGGGCTTGGTGGCAGGAGGGAGCTGGGCTCAGAGGAGTGGTGGCAGCTCCTTCGGTTTGGAGAGAGAGGTTGGCTTGCATTCAGGCAGGACAAGGGAAAGTCACTGGCACTTACTGGGGCTGAGGAAGTGAGGGTCAGAAGCTGTTGGCTCTCCATCAGCAGGCTGCATAAAGGGACCCACCCACGGAACTCCCTGGGAGCTGAGG
>NW_027936068.1:0-221 GCF_054177405.1 Leptonychotes weddellii | reverse complement strand
TGGGAATGTTCCCCGATTGACATCAGTTCTTGTTTAAATGTTTGGTGGAGTTCACCAATGAAGCCATCTGGTCCTGGGCCTTTTTTGTTGGGAGACTTTTGATTACTGATTCATACTATTCGTAGGTATATTCACATTTTCTATTTCTTCATGATTCAATCTTAGTAGGTTCTATATTTCTGGGAATTTATCCATTTCTTCTCAGTTATCCAGTTTGTTGG
>NW_027936067.1:0-221 GCF_054177405.1 Leptonychotes weddellii | reverse complement strand
ATAATTATTTAATTCTCTTAGGTACTAATGTAAATAGAATTTCTTTCTTAATTTCCATTTTAGATTGCTTGTTGGTGTATGAAAACAAAAGATTGGGATCATTCCCTGCCTATTTTCAGACCACAATGCTTTGAAACTAGAACTTAATCACAAGAGGAAAGTCGGAAAGAACTCAAATACATGGAGGCTAAAGAGCATCCTACTGAAGAATGAATGGGTCA
>NW_027936066.1:0-1295 GCF_054177405.1 Leptonychotes weddellii | reverse complement strand
CACCACTCCAGCAACCCTCAGTTTGTTTCCTGAGATTAAGAATTCCTCATATCAGTGAGGTCATATGATACATGTCTTTGTCTGATTGAATTATTTCGCTCAGCATAACAACCTCCAGTTCCATCTATGTCGTTGCAAATGGCAAGATTTCATTCCTTTTGATGGCTGCATAATATTCCATTGTATATATATACCACATCTTCTTTATCCAGTCATCTGTTTATGGACATCTTGGCTCTTTCCACAGTTTGGCTATTGTGGACATTGCTGCTATAAACATCGGGGTGCATGTAGCCCTTTGGATCCCTACATTTGTATCCTTGGGGTAAATACCAAGTAGTACAATTGCTGGATTGTCTGGTAGCTCTATTTTCAACTTTTTGAGGAACCTCCATACTGTTTTCCAGAGTGGCTGCACCAGCTTGCATTCCCACCAACAGTGTAGGAGGGTTCCCTTTTCTCCACATCCCCGCCAACATCTGTCGTTTCTTGACTTGTTAATTTTAGCCATTCTGACTGGTGTGAGGTGGTATCTCACTGAGGTTTTGATTTGGATTTCCCCAATGCTGAGCGATGTTGAGCACTTTTTCATGTGTCTGTAGGCCATTTGGATATCTTCTTTGGAAAAATGACTGTTCATGTCTTTTGCCCATTTCTTGATTGGATTATCTGTTCTTTGGGTGTTGAGTTTGATAAGTTCTTTATAGATTTTGGATACTAGCCATTTATCTGATATGTCATTTGCAAATATCTTCTCCCATTCTGTCGGTTGTCTTTTGGTTTTGTTGACTGTTTCTTTTGCTGTGCAAAAGCTTTTTATCTTCATGAAGTCCCAGTAGATCATTTTTGTCCTTGCTTCCCTTGCCTTTGATGATGTTTCTAGGAAGAAGTTGCTGTGGCTGAGGTCGAAGAGGTTGCTACCTGTGTTCTCCTTTAGGATTTTGATGGACTCCTGTCTCACATTTAGGTCTTTCAACCATTTTGAGTCTATTTTTGTGTGTGGTGTAAGGAAATGATCCAGTTTCATTCTTCTGCATGTGGCTATCCAATTTTCCCAACACCATTTGTTGAAGAGACTGTCTTTTTTCCATTGGACATTCTTTCCTGCTTTGTTGAGGATTAGTTGACCATAGAGTTGAGGGTCCATTTCTGGGCTCTCTATTCTGTTCCATTGATCTATGTGTCTGTTTTTGTGCCAGTACCATACTGTCTTGATGATGACAGCTTTGTAATAGAGCTGGAAGTCCGGAATTGTGATGTCGCCAGCTTTGCTTTTCTTTTTCAACATTCCTCTG
>NW_027936065.1:0-221 GCF_054177405.1 Leptonychotes weddellii | reverse complement strand
CAGCTCTCAGGTTACCAGTCCTGTCTTTCCCCAAAAGGCAGGAAGGCTGGACGAGGTGGGGGCAGGGCACAAGGAGGGACCGCTGTGCCCATCCGGCTCAGTGGGCCAGGGCCTGCCAGATGTGGGGCAGCTGTCCGTCTGGCCTCGGCCGGGGACATCAGAACCAAGCTTCATTGCTGCTTCTCCGGGGCTGACTGCCAGGCTAAACCCTCTGCCATCGA
>NW_027936064.1:0-221 GCF_054177405.1 Leptonychotes weddellii | reverse complement strand
GAAAGAGGGCAGAAGGAAGGAGAAAGGGAGATAAAGAGAGAGAGTGAGAAGGAAGGAAGGTGAGAAGTGAAATTAGAAGAAAGGCCATCAGGAACTGGAGGGTATTATGTTGAGTGAAATAAGTCAAACAGAGAAAGACATGTATCATATGATCTCACTGATATGAGGAATTCTTAATCGCAGGAAACAAACTGAGTGTGGTTGGAGTGGGGGGTGGGGTG
>NW_027936063.1:0-221 GCF_054177405.1 Leptonychotes weddellii | reverse complement strand
TGGGCCATCTCCATCCTGGAGGCCCCCTGTCCTCCTGGGGAGTCAGAAGCTGCTGGATCACATAAAGCTTCCTCTCCTGCTCTGTGCCAGACCCTCACCTCCTTATCCATGTCACTGGCCATGTCCCGGCCACAACCTGAGAGAGCACTCAACCTCTCATTTATAGATGGGACTCGGCCCAGAGAGGGGCCGTGACTTGCCCGAGGGCACACAGGTAAGTC
>NW_027936062.1:0-221 GCF_054177405.1 Leptonychotes weddellii | reverse complement strand
GAGCTAGTTCAGATATTAAACAAACACGTCTTTTTCTTAGTAAGACTACAGAGCCTAAAAGGTCAAATCGCTTTTCTTTATTTTATTTTATTTTATTATGTTAATCACCATACATTACATCATTCGTTTTTGATGTAGTGTTCCATGATTCATTGTTTGTGCATAACACCCAGTGCTCCATGCAGAACGTGCCCTCTTTAATACCCATCACCAGGCTCGGC
>NW_027936061.1:0-221 GCF_054177405.1 Leptonychotes weddellii | reverse complement strand
AAGAAGATGTGATATATATATATATATATATATATATACAATGGAATATTATGCAGCCATCAAAAGGAATGAAATCTTGCCATTTGCAACGATGTGGATGGAACTGGAGGGTATTATGCTGAGCGAAGGTATTTTCTGGGTAGATTTCTGTTAGTCTGAATCAACCTTCTCCATTATCGGATACAGATGCTCAGCTGGTAATCAATCATCTATAATTATGC
>NW_027936060.1:0-221 GCF_054177405.1 Leptonychotes weddellii | reverse complement strand
TGGAAATTTATTTAGTACTTTTTACTTCTCAAGTTCAAGATGTATGATCAGTTGTCCATTTGTAACAAAGGCAAGTCTGAGAACTTGGCTTATATATGGATTTTTTTTGGTCCATTCCAATCTGGAAAGGATAATCTATTGTGATTTGTTTCTCCTAATGCAAAGAAATTCAGAGATGTTCATAATCAATTAATGAATTTACCTTCAGATTTCCAGAGCCA
>NW_027936059.1:0-221 GCF_054177405.1 Leptonychotes weddellii | reverse complement strand
TTATTTGAGAGAGAGCGAGAGAAATGAGCAGGGGGAGGGGCAGAGGGAGGGGGAGAAGCAGACTTCCCACGGAGCGGGGAGCCCAACAGCGGGACTCGATCCCAGGACCCTGAGATCAGGACCTGAGCCGAAGGCAGACACTTAACTGACTGAGCCACCCGGGCGCCCCAGCCTAAAGCAGTTTTTACATCCAGCTGGGCCAACTTCATTGGGTTTCAGGG
>NW_027936058.1:0-221 GCF_054177405.1 Leptonychotes weddellii | reverse complement strand
TTTTCCACATAAAGTATCATACCATCTGCAAAGGGTGAGAGTTTGACTTCTTCTTTGCCAGTTCGGATGCCTTTTATTTCTTTTTGTTGTCTGATTGCTGTGGCTAGGATTTCTAGTACTATGTTGAATAGCAGTGGTGATAGTGGACATGAGATCATTCTTTTAATCTTAATAAAATACTTAATGTCTAAAAGAAAGATGCATTTTACTTTCAAACTTTC
>NW_027936057.1:0-221 GCF_054177405.1 Leptonychotes weddellii | reverse complement strand
GGAAATAGGCCAAGTGAAGGTAGTGGTAATTACATATACTTCTTTTCTAATGAAATCTCTGTCTTCAGCTGCATGTTAGCTGCATGAATTAAGCTGGTGTTTCTTACCCAGAGTCACCTAGAACACTTTTTTAAAATGCTGATGCCTAGCTTCCTCAAGACCAACTGAAACAGATCTTTGGGGCTTGGGTCCCGGGCATTTGTACTTATAAAAAGCTTGCT
>NW_027936056.1:0-221 GCF_054177405.1 Leptonychotes weddellii | reverse complement strand
TGATTTGGGAATTTGCGGGTGTTTCCTGCACAGGTGGGGGGCAGAGCCTCATTAGTAGGGTGGTGGTACTGACCCCTCGTCACCAGGTGCTGCTCTCCTCACACCAGAAAGCAAAGTGCAAGAAGTGCGGGCCTCACGCGCTCCCCCCAGAACCTCGGGCCTGAGACAGGGCTTGAGGCCACTTCTCATCCCACTCATTCCCAAAGTGTCACACAGTCCCC
>NW_027936055.1:0-1295 GCF_054177405.1 Leptonychotes weddellii | reverse complement strand
AATAAAGATCAGAGCAGAAATCAATGAAATAGAAATCAAAAGAACAGTAGAACAGATCAACGAACTAGGAGCTTGTTCTTTGAAAGAATGAATAAGATTGATAAACCCCTGGCCAGACTTATCAAAAAGAAAAGAGAGATGACCCAAATAAATAAAATCATGAATGAAAGAGGAGAGATCACAACCAACACCAAAGAAATATAAACAATTATAAGAACATATTATGAGCAACTATATGCCAGCAAATTAGATAATCTGGAAGAAATGGATGTATTCCTAGAGAGGTATAAACTACCAAAACTGAACCAGGAAGAAATAGAAAACCTAAACAGACTTATAACCACTAAGGAAATTGAAGCAGTAATCAAAAATCTCCCAACAAATAAGAGCCCAGGGCCAGATGGCTTCCCAGGGGAATTCTACCAAACATTTAAAGAAGAATTAATACCTATCTGAAACTGTTCCAAAAAACAGAAATGGAAGGAAAACTTCCAAACTCATTTTATGAGGCCAGCATTACCTTGATCCCAAAACCAGACAAAGACCCCATCAAAAAGGAGAATTACAGACCAATATCCCTGATGAACATGGATGCAGACATTCTCACCAAAATACTAGCCATAGGATCCAACAGTACATTAAAAGTTCATTCACCATGCCCAAGTGGGATTTATTCCTGAGCTACAAGGTTGGTTCAACATCCACAAATCAATCAATGTGATACAACACATTAATAAAAGAAAGAACAAGAACCATATGATCCTCTCAATAGATGCAAAAAAAGCATTTGACAAAGTACAGCATCCTTTCTTGATTAAAACTCTTCAGAGTGTAAGGATAGAGGGTACATACCTCAATATCATAAAAGCCATATATGAAAAGCCCACAGAGAATGTCATTCTCCATGGGGAAAAACTGAGAGCTTTCCCCCTAAGGTCAGGAACACGGCAGGGATGTCCACTATCACCACTGCTATTCAACATAGTACTAGAAGTCCTAGCCACAGCAATCAGACAACATAAAGAAATAAAATGCATCCGAATCAGCAAAGAAGAAGTCAAACTCTCACTCTTTGCAGATGATATGATACTTTATGTGGAAAACCCCAAAGACTCCACCCCAAAACTGCTAGAACTCATACAGGAATTCAGTCAAGTGGCAGGATATAAAATCAATGCACAGAATTCACTGGCATTCCTATACACCAACAACAAGACAGAAGAAGGATAAATTAACGAGTCGATCCCATTTACAACTGCACCCAAAACCATAAGATACCTAGGAATAAATCTAAC
>NW_027936054.1:0-221 GCF_054177405.1 Leptonychotes weddellii | reverse complement strand
GGGTCCTATGGCCCAAGAAGCCGGTCCAGCCGCTCGTTCATCCATATATTGTCTATGGCTGCTTCACTTTGCTAAGGCTCCAGATTCGAGTAGGTACGACAGAGACCTATGCAATATTAATATATACAGAGAACCTTTGCACCAGGCTGGCATTTCAATGAAAATAGGATAGGGTTCACAGCCCTGCATCCTTACAGAGGTTTTAGGGTTGGTACTCAACT
>NW_027936053.1:0-221 GCF_054177405.1 Leptonychotes weddellii | reverse complement strand
TTAAAAGACAGGGATAAGGGGCACCTGGGTGGCTCAGTCGGTTAAGTGGCCGACTGTTTCGGCTTAGGTCATGATCTCAGGGTCCTGGGATCGAGCCCTAGTTGGGCTCTGTGCTCAGCATGGAGTCTGTTTGAGGATTCTTTCTCTCTCCCTCTGCCCCGCCCTCCATGCATGCGCAGGCACACACTCTCTCTCTCAAATAAATCTTAAAAAAAAAAAAA
>NW_027936052.1:0-221 GCF_054177405.1 Leptonychotes weddellii | reverse complement strand
TCAAATAAATAAATAAAATCTTAAAAAAAAAAACATTTCACATATTCATTTGGTCATTCTCTCTACCTACTTGCATAACCTACAAACCATATTAAACATGGTCTCTGAAGGCAAATAAATACAGGAAAGAAGGAAGGGAGGGAGAGAGGAAGGATAAAGGGAGGGAGGGAGGAAGAGAAGAGGAAAGAAAGAAAAGAAAAGAAAAGAAAGGAAGGAAAAGG
>NW_027936051.1:0-221 GCF_054177405.1 Leptonychotes weddellii | reverse complement strand
ACCCTCAGACACTGGAAAAACTAACCACCCAATGTACATATTGAACCCAACGTTGAAGAATAAGCCTCTCCCTATATGGTTAGCTAATTTGAAAGAACTTCTAAAACCCTTCAATAGAGGCAAGATGGAGGAGTCCTCTTCATGACCTGGAAGGAGAGAATAAAGTAGCTCCTTTCTTACTTCTATACTATAAATCTGTGTCCCTTTCTCTAAATGGCTTG
>NW_027936050.1:0-221 GCF_054177405.1 Leptonychotes weddellii | reverse complement strand
TTTTCCCAAATTCACATTCTAAGTTTTACCAAAAGGAGTAGAACTGAGGGAAGTTTGACTGGGACATTGACTGTGGCATTGAGCTTTGTCTCAGCCAATCATCTTGGGAAGGTTTTGGAGTGTGAGCCCCATGTCTTACTTTGACTTTTCCATCAAGTCACGGAGCTTTAGAGAGAACTAGAGAGCAGTCCACAAATCTGTTCCTTTGATATTTTTAGCAC
>NW_027936049.1:0-221 GCF_054177405.1 Leptonychotes weddellii | reverse complement strand
AGAACACCACAGACTGGGTTGCTTATCAACAACAGACATTTATTTCTGATGGTTTTGGAGGCTGGCTGTCCAAGATCAAGTCGCTGGCAGATTTGATGTCTCGTAAGACGGTACTTCCTGGTTCATACGTGGCTGTGTTCTCGCTGTGTCCTCACATGGTGGAAGGGGCAAGGGAGCTTTCTGGGATCTCTTCTACAAGGGCATTCATCCCATTCATGAAG
>NW_027936048.1:0-221 GCF_054177405.1 Leptonychotes weddellii | reverse complement strand
TATTTTATATGATTAGGTTACGTGCCACCTCATGACTCTGATGAGCTTCAGAAAAAATATAATTTTGTAGTTTATCTGGATTTTATTCATTATTAGGATAGGAGTGATTTTTTTTAAAGCTTCCTATATCTTGAGGAGAAGCAGAAGCCCACTTCAGAATATCAAAAGCGGAAAATTTACAGAACTAAAAGGAGAACAGGCAAATGCAACACACACATAAG
>NW_027936047.1:0-221 GCF_054177405.1 Leptonychotes weddellii | reverse complement strand
CAAATAAATAAATAAAATCTTAAAAAAAAAAAATAGCCCAAACAAATCAATAACAAATAAGATGGAATCAGTAATCAAAAACCTTCCAACAGGAAAAGGCCAGAACAGATGGCATCACAGATCAATTTTTCTAAGTTTTTAAGGAAAAATTAATCCTTCTCAAACTCTCCCAGAAAATAGAAGGAATATATATATATATTTTTAAATCATGCCAGCATTAC
>NW_027936046.1:0-221 GCF_054177405.1 Leptonychotes weddellii | reverse complement strand
GGGAAACGCGGTCTACCTGTGCGTGCCCACAGATAAGGAGACGAGCCCACAGAGCTGCTGAACCATCTTTGCTGAAAGTGAATGGGTCCATGTTCATATGCGCATGATAAGATAACCCGCTATCAGAACCGTTCCTGACATTTTGGTTTTCATATCTGCCTTTTCCTTCTAAAGTGCGTTTCACACTTCCCTCAGCTCGGTGCAACTGCCAGAAACTACCG
>NW_027936045.1:0-221 GCF_054177405.1 Leptonychotes weddellii | reverse complement strand
TACATTTGTTGGAAGTTTCTTCTGTGTTTGTTGTTGTTAATTTTGCTCCTTCCTTCGTCCCTCCATTCCTCCCTTGTATTTGCATTCTATCTTCCAATGCCTATTGGGCAGTAATGTTTTGTTTTTTTTTTTTCTAAAAAATTTAAAACCATGGGGCGCCAGAATGGCGCAGTTGGTTAAGGATCCAACTCTTGGTTTCGACTTGGGTCATGATCTCAGGG
>NW_027936044.1:0-1295 GCF_054177405.1 Leptonychotes weddellii | reverse complement strand
CTACCAAACATTTCAAGAAGAAGTAATACCTATTCTTCTGAAACTGTTCCAAAAAATAGAAATGGAAGGAAAACTTCCAAACTTGTTTTATGAGGCCACCATTACCTTGATTCCCATACCAGACAAAGACCCCAGCTAAAAGCAGAATTACAGACCAATATCCTTGATGAACATGGATGCAAAAATTCTCACCAAAATACTCGCCAATAGGATCCAACAGTACATTAAAAGGATTATTCACCACGACCAAGTGGAATTTATCCCTGGGCTGCAAGATTGGTTCAACATCCGCAAATCAATCAATGTGATACAATACATTAATAAAAGAAAGAACAAGAACCATATGATCCTCTCAATAGATGCAGCAAAAGCATTTGACAAAGTACAGCATCCTTTCTTGATCAAAACTCTTCAGAGTATAGAGGTAGAGGGTACATATCTCAATAATAAAAGCCATCTATGAAAAACCTACAGCGAATATCATTTTCAATGGGGAAAACCTGTGAGCCCCCTAAGGTCAGGAACGCGGCAGGGATGTCCACTATCACCACTGCTATTCCACATTGTATTAGAAGTCCTAGCCACAGCAATCAGACAATAAAAAGAAATCAAAGGCATCCGAATTGGCAAAGAAGAAGTCAAACGCTCACTCTTTGCAGATGATATGATACTTTATGTGGAAAACCCAAAAGACTCCACCCCAAAACTGCTAGAACTCATACAGGAATTCAGTAAAGTGGTAGGATATAAAATCAATGCACAAAAATCAGTGGCATTCCTATAACACCAACAACAAGACAAAAGAAAGAGAAATTAAGGAGTCGATCCCATTTACAATTGCACCCAAAACCATAAGATACCTAGGAATAAATCTAACCAAAGAGACAAAGGATCTGTATTCAGAAAACTATAAAATACTCATGAAAGAAATTGAGGAAGACACAAAGAAATGGAAAAACGTTCCATGCTCATGGATTGGAAGAACAAATATTGTGAAGATGTCAATGCTACCTAGAGCAATCTACACATTCAATGCAATCCCCATCAAAAGACCATCAACTTTTTTTTTTTTAAAGATTTTATTTATTTATTTGAGAAAGAGAGAATGAGAGAGAGCACGAGAGGGAAGAGGGCAGAAGGAGAAGCAGACCCCCTGCTGAGCAGGGAGCCCAATGTGGGACTCGATCCCGGGACTCCTGGATCATGACCTGAGCTGAAGGCAGTCGCTTAACCAACTGAGCCACCCAGGCGCCCGACCATCAACTTTTTTCGAAGAAATGGAACAAATAATCCTA
>NW_027936043.1:0-221 GCF_054177405.1 Leptonychotes weddellii | reverse complement strand
ATGGAAGATTTTCAAGTTAAACATAAGAAATCAAAACTGATCACAGAACAGAGATTTAGAGAGACCAATGACCTTGGTTGAAATTAAGGAAGTTGTCAAAGAATCATCCTTCCTCATAAAAGCACCAGGCCCAGATGATTTCATAAACAAATTTTATTAAATACTAAATACAAATACTAATACAAATAATACCCTTGTACTTTTTTTCTTTCAAGTTTTCA
>NW_027936042.1:0-221 GCF_054177405.1 Leptonychotes weddellii | reverse complement strand
TATTTCTTCCTGTTTCAGTTTTGGTAATTTATATGTTTCTAGAAATGTATCCATTTCTTCTAGGTTGTCCAATTTGTTGGCATATACTTTTCTATAATAATTTCTTATAATTTTTTGTATTTATGTGGTGTTCGTTATTTCTCATTTGTGATTTTATTTATTGATTCCTTTCTCTCTCTTTTTTTTAAAATTAAGTCTTGTTAGAGGTTTATCAATTTTAT
>NW_027936041.1:0-221 GCF_054177405.1 Leptonychotes weddellii | reverse complement strand
GGCCATTATATCTTCAAGTTTGTTTTTTTTTTTCTATATCCCTTGCCTTTAGGAGTCCAACTACATACATTTTTTGGGATCTTGAAGTTGTTCCACAACTGAATCATTTATTGTTCATTTTTTTCATTCTTTTTTCCTCTGTGTATTTTATTTAGAGTAGTTTGACTTGCTATGTCTTTAACTTTACTAATTTTTTTTTCTTTGCAATGTCTCCTTTACTG
>NW_027936040.1:0-221 GCF_054177405.1 Leptonychotes weddellii | reverse complement strand
ATACATGCGCTACAAAAAACTTAAAAAAAAAAATAGCTGGCTGGGTAGTATTTTACCTTTAAATCCCTACTTCCATTTATCCCATTATAGAAATATTTAAGAGAAAATATTGAAAAGAACTTCTCTATGAAAGTAACTTTTCAAGTAAACATGTGATTTCAGAATTTATGCAATGTTCTTTTTAAAAGGCTTTGTATTGTAGTATGTGAAACCAACGAATA
>NW_027936039.1:0-221 GCF_054177405.1 Leptonychotes weddellii | reverse complement strand
ATAAAATACAGATCATGTATTCTTTTTTTTTTAAAGATTTATTTATTAATTTATTTTGAGAGAGCGAATGAGAGAGAGAGAGCACATGAGAGGGAGGAGGGTCAGAGGGAGAAGCAGGCTCCCTGCCAAGCGGGGAGCCCGATGCGGGACTCGATCCCGGGACTCCAGGATCATGACCTGAGCCGAAGGCAGTCGCTCACCCAACTGAGCCACCCAGGCGC
>NW_027936038.1:0-221 GCF_054177405.1 Leptonychotes weddellii | reverse complement strand
TGGCTCAGCTGGCTGAGCCTCTAGTACTTGATTTCAGCTCAGGTCATGATTTCAGGGTCCTGGGACAGAGCCCTGTGTAGGGCTCTGTGCTCAATAGGGAGTTGCTTGAGGTTCTCTCTCTCCCTCTGCCCCTCCCCACTGCTCGCTCGCGTGCTCTCTCTCTCTCCAAAATAAATAAATAAAGCTTTAAAAATAAATTAAAAAAAAGTAGTGGCTCAGGG
>NW_027936037.1:0-221 GCF_054177405.1 Leptonychotes weddellii | reverse complement strand
CCTGAGCTGAAACCAAAAGTCAGAGACTTAATCAACTGGGCCCTTCAAGGGCCCCTATTTTTCAAACTTTTAAAAGTAGTCTTGAATGCCAATAATTACTTATTAGAACATGCTATAAAATTTGATCTAAGTAAATGCATAATTTTTTCAAGTCAGTTTTACAGGTAAAAGGGGTCACTGATAAGTAAAATTAACACAAAAGCTATTAGTGTAATCCTGAC
>NW_027936036.1:0-221 GCF_054177405.1 Leptonychotes weddellii | reverse complement strand
TCCAGGGCGTGTGGTCACCACGAGGGCACGGGCCTGGCCTGCAGGGGCTGCCGGACACGGGCCACCGGGGGCCACGCCGAGTGGGATCCTGGCTGGTCCCTGCAACCCCCTCAGCTCCTGCAAGGCAAAGCGTGTGTCTGCATCTCAGAGAGGACTCAGGCTCAGGTTCCCCCAGTCACCCAGGGCTGGGGGTGTGGCCGAGAGCCTGCGTTCCCACCTGG
>NW_027936035.1:0-221 GCF_054177405.1 Leptonychotes weddellii | reverse complement strand
GAGAGAGAGAGGTTAAAAACAACTACTGAAAACATTTTGTTAACTACGTAAGGCAGCCTTACAGTTCTTTGCACACCATAGGCACTTGTTAAGTTGATGTACAATGAAGATACAAAGATACTCACACAGCATCCTACCAGGGCTAGACTTGGACTATTCACACAGTGTGAGTTTGGTCTCCAGCATGCAAGTGGCACTAAGGAAGAAGATTTTTTTTTTTT
>NW_027936034.1:0-221 GCF_054177405.1 Leptonychotes weddellii | reverse complement strand
ATAGCTTTGATGAAATAGATTCTTTTCTAGGAAAAATATAACTTACTAAAACTTATTCAAGAAGAAAAAAAATTGGTAATCATTTTTGAAAACTGTTCAGGAGCATCTACTAAGGCTGAACACATGTGTCTACCTCAGCAATTCTGCTCCTGGACAGCAGAAATGAAAACGCATGTCCACCAAAAGGCATGGGCTAGAATGTTCTCAGCGGCATCATTTGT
>NW_027936033.1:0-1295 GCF_054177405.1 Leptonychotes weddellii | reverse complement strand
ATTTGCAAATATCTTCTCCCATTCTGTCGGTTGTCTTTTGGTTTCATTGACTGTTTCTTTTGCTGTCCAAAAGCTTTTTCTCTTGATGAAGTCCCAATAGTTCATTTTTGCCCTTGCTTCCCTTGCCTTTGGCAATGTTTCTAGGAAGAAGTTGCTATGGCTGAGGTCAAAGAGGTTGCTGCCTGAGTTCTCCTTTAGGATTTTGATGGACTCCTGTCTCACATTTAGGTCTTTCATCCATTTTGAGTCTATTTTTGTGTGTGGTGTAAGGAAATGGTCCAGTTTCATTTTCTGCATGTGGCTGTCCAATTTTCCCAACACCATTTGTTGAAGAGACTATCTTTTTTTCATTGGATATTGCAGACCTATCCACAGAGACCTGGCAGGCCAGAAAGGACTGGCATGATATATTCAGAGCACTAAATGAGAAAAATATGCTGCCAAGAATACTATATCCAGCTAGGCTGTCATTGAAAATAGAAGGAGAGATAAAAAGCATCCAGGACAAACAAAAACTAAAGGAGTTTGCAAACATGAAACCAGCCCTACAAGAAATATTGAAAGGGGTCCTCTAAGCAAAGAGAGAGCCTAAAAGTAACATAGACCAGAGAGGAACACAGACATGTTACAGTAACAGTCACCTCACAGGCAATACAATGGCACTAAATTCATATCTTTCAATATTACCCTGAATGTACATGGGCTAAATGTCCCAATCAAAAGACAAGGGTAACAGACTGGATAAAAAAACAAGACCCATCAATATGCTGTCTGCAAGAGACTCATTTTAGACCCAAAGACACCCCCAGATTGAAAGTGAGGGGGTGGAAAACCATTTACCATGCTAATGGACACCAAAAGAAAGCTGGGGTGGCAATCCTTATATCAGACAAATTAGATTTTAAACCAGAGACTATACTAAGAGATGAGGAAGGACACTATATCCTGCTTAAAGGGTCTATCCAGCAAGAAGATCTAACAATTGTAAATATCTATGCCCCTAACATGGGAGCAGCTAATTATATAAGCCAATTAATAACAAAGCAAAGAAACACATCAAAAACAATAAAATAATAGTGGGGGATTTTAACACCCCCCTCACTGAAATGGACAGATCGTCTAAGCAAAAGATCAACAAGGAAATAAAGACTTTAAATGACACACTGGACCAAATGGACTTCAAGATATATTCAGAAAAATTCCATCCCAAAGCAACAGAATACACATTCTTCTCCAGTGCCCATGGAACATTCTCCAGAAGAGATCACATCCTGGGTCACAAATCAGGTCTCAAC
>NW_027936032.1:0-12629 GCF_054177405.1 Leptonychotes weddellii | reverse complement strand
GTTCAATAACTAGTTGAAATATTGGTTCCCTTGGTGGTTAGAACTTTTATTTCTATTTCACTCTTTTCCCACGATATCAAAAGAAATAACAGTAAAAATGATAACATATTCTTGTATTCTTTCATTCTTTAGTTTGAAGAAGAACTTTTTGAAACACGTGAGGAATTTGAGAAACGGATCCAAGGTGAGAAAAAAAGCCTTGCATCATGCTGCATTAGACCAAGGATGAGATAGATGGTCTCTCCATCTCTGAGAGCCACGCATGCGTGTGCATGCGTGCACACACACACACGTTCGAAGAGCCGAGAAGATTAGGTAGGCAGTATCTATCGATATCTCTATGTCAGGAAGGCAGTACTTGGATCTTGCAACAAGCATATGAGTGTTCAAAGTGGGAGGAGCCCCCCCAGCTTCTAAATTGTAATAATTTCAGCACCATCTCCTTGTTTCCTCAGCCCTAGGGATGATACTTACTTTCTGCATTTGTCACCTTCATGATAATGTACTGTCTTTTTGTTGCCTCTCAGTGCTCCAGGACCTAGTTGTCTTCTTTGTAACTTGGTATGGTTAAAGAAACCAGTATGGTTCTGTCTCCCAGCTGGATCCTGAGAGATGCAATTAGGGAGCAGAAAATGTCCTGACAGTTAAACCTGGTGGCAAGTGCAGAAAAACCAGGATGTTCTTGCCATGGAATCAGTCCAGAGAACTGGCTTAACTTAAGGAAAAGTGGGAAAAGTGCCATCCTTACTGCTGCCCTTCTGAGGAAGAGTCAGACTGACTGATGGGGGGAGGGAGAGAAGGAGGGAAGATGAGGCAGAGAGAGTAGAATTCTTTTAAATTAAACCATTGCCCTCTCAAGTCTCTGTTGTGTAATGCAAAGATTTCCTGGAAGACTGAAAAAGTAAGACCAAAACAAAGAGCTGTCTCTCTGATGGGAGGCCACTGGGACTCTGGTTCACATAGGAGAGTGGTGTGGAATAACGTGCCGAAAGTACATGGAGGCAAATATCAAGGAGTGCTTCGAATTCCAGGTTGAGGTTAAATATTATTGTCTTGTAAGCAAAGAGGAGTAATGGAAAGGTTTAAGCCCAGTGAATGACTCCGGGAAAACAAGCAGGCAGTGCATGTGGAGTAGATAAGAAGGGCCCATCTGCTCAGCATCACTCATCATCAGGGAAATGCAAATCAAAACCACGATGAGATACCACCTCACACCTGTCAGAATGGCTAAAATAAAAAACACAAGAAACAACAGGTGTTGGTGAGGATGTGGAGAAAAAGGAACGCTCATGCACTGTGGGTGGGAATGCAAACTGGTGCAGCCACTGTGGAAAACAGTATGAAGTTTCCTCAGAAAGTTGAAAATAGAATTACCCTATGATCCAGTAATCCCACTATTTGGGTAGTGGCCCAAAGATTATGAAAACGGTAATTTGAAGAGATATATGCACCCTGTGTTTATCGCAGCATTATTTACAATAGCCAAATGATGGAAGTAGCCCAGGTTTCCATCAATAAATGAATGGATAAAGAAGATGTGGTATATACATATCATGGAATATCACCCAGCCAAAAAAAGAAGAAAATCTTGTCATTTGCAATGACATGGACCGGCCTAGAGGGTATAATGCTAAGCAAAATAAGCCAGTCAGAGAAAGACAAATATCATATGATTTCACTCATATGTGGAATTCAAGAAACAAAACAAATGAACAAAGAAAACAAGACACAAGCCAAAAAGCAGACTCTTAACTCTATAGAGAACAAACTGGGAGGTGGGGGTTGGGGGGAGGTGGAAATGGCTGAAATAGGTGAAGGGGATTAAGATCACACTTAACAGTGATGAGCGCTGCGTAAGATATATAGAATTGTTGAATCACTATATTGTATGCCTGGAACTAATAGAACACTGTACGTTAACTGTCCTGGAATTAAAATTAAAAAGCTTAATTAAAAAAAAAAAGGAGGGCCCATCTGAGGGCTGAGTTAACAGCTAGGTCATTATTACGATGGTTCAGAGGGAAAGAGAGTCTAGCCAGCGGGGAGGCCACAGGAATGGAGAATAAGTGATGAGAAAGGGACATTCTTGGCCAGAAAGAAAGCTTCTGTGTCTGCACTTTGTTGTATCTCCCAGAGGACTCAGCCTCAAGTCTTGCACTCTCCACATCTTTCTGTGAATAAATGCATACATATTCCTGCTTTGGGATTAGTCTCTAAAATATTTTAATCATATTTAATTATGTAGTCCCGTTTTATAGCACCTTAAGAGTTAAAGAAGACTCAGTTACTACCATCAGGGACAGTACAGAACCCAACTTTCCTTTGTACATTTAAAGGTGGAACCTGATGTATGAACAAGTGCCCATGGTTGAAATCGATGGGATGAATTTGGTAGAAACCGGAGCTATCCTAAGATACCTAGCTGCAAAATACGACTTGTATGGAAGGAACCTGCAGGAACAAGCCTGGTCACAGCAATTATTTCTTACTTAAACGAAATCTAACCTTTAGTCATGTTAGCAATCATATGTAGTTCTTGATAGATTCACTGAAAATTCTTGTTTTTTAACTTCTTATGGAAAAATCTCATGCACATCAAAGGAGAGAGAATGGTAAAATAAACCCGGTGTACACATTTACTTTCAACAATTACCAATTCATGGCCAATTACAGTTTATTTCATTTTCTGCCTCTTTCTGGTGAAATCTGTGTTTCCCTCCACTAGGTGGGAGTAAAGCACAGGGTAAATCACAAGAACAAATTTGGGAGCATGACCCTGTGAAATTGATTCCGGAAGTAGCCTTTGGAAACCACCTCCTTAGGCTCTGGCACACCAGATAGTCCCCCGCCCCAGGGTCCCAGACATTCTTAATTCTCACATACACACTTGTCCTTTTGCAATGGGCAGACCTGTCTAGAAACCAGCAAAACATTGTCGTGTCTTAGAATGTTAAAACAGCAACCCTCAATTGCAAATTATTGCACAGAATTAGAAAACCCTTAGTCAGTAACCAACAAATAGTCCATTTTTACCAAAGGAGGTGTGTTTTAAATAAATTTCTCATTGTTTTAAAGAACACATTTACTTTCAGAAACTGAACTTTCAAATTTTTAATGCAGTAAAATTTTTGAAATAGATCTTGTATTTTTAAATCTTAACATAAGCTTTCTCTTGCTTTCTAACGGACTCTAATTGCCAAATTTCTGCTGATTGCATCCCTGCAGTGCAGTTTAACACATTCCTCTGTCTCTGTTTCCTGTCAATTGGTTGTTAGATATAGAGGTTTTAACAGACTCAAATTCTAGTGGTTTTTGCAAGACTATCTCATAGATATTGGCGCATTCCAAATCAGGAAGCAAAAAATGTCTGCTTGTCTATTCTTTATGATATTAACAGCCATTGGTGCTACTTCTATAAAGAAAAACTTTGCTTCATCTACTATCTGGTTATCTGGAGTACAATTTCCTCTAGGAAAGACATGAGAGACCTTTGTTTACCAATTTTCCAAATGAGTCGGCTCACCTGTATCCTACCAATTAATTATCATTATGGTTCTAGTGTCACTATGAGCACATCAATTTAAATATCTTTGACGTGTTTCACTTCACTTCAGTTGTTACTCTTATTTATGCTCAAATTGTCCTACCTTTGGCCAGTGGGAGCGAAGTGGCTCCCGGGAATGTTTGACCTTACTCTGGCCTCTGATAACTTCCTTGTAATGGGTTAATCCAGATTAACCCTGTACATGGCTCAATGGCAGAAGTAGCAAAGAATTGGAGGCCCTTTCAAGATACTCGTTGGTATTCTAGGTTAAAGTTAAAAGAACCATGGCTCCAAAACATTACGGGACTCCCTTTGGACCAGGACAGAGGTTTCCCAATGCCCAGACCAGTGGTCTTTTCACTATGCCATGGTGCCTTGTCTAACATAATATCTCTTTTTCTATTCATTCTGGCACAGAGATGTGAGTGGTGGCAAGGGGGACCTGTGGAGTAAGTTCTGTGCCTTCTTGAATTGTTCTACTAAGTATGAGAACCGTCAATCCAGATGGAGATGTTGTTGGCAGCATAGAGGTCCCTGGTTACCTCTTCCTCAACCTGTATAGACATGGGCAATTTCATTTTTATTATAACATTTAAATAGCCAAATATGATCTTTGCCTTATTTATTACTTTAGGATTATTGTAATACTTTGTTTTACTTAGCACTCACGTCATACGGCTGATATTCACACCCACATAACTGCTCCCACACTCTAGTCCTATCATTTTTCTGTTTCTCAAATTGATCTTAATATCTCAAAGGAATAGCATGCAGGCAGAAATACTTGATTTTAAATCATGGGACACTGAGATAACTGCTAAGAGGCAGGTGGCGCGAAGCACTGATAACTTGTTTCTTTGGCTCCTGAAATGATGGTTCCTTTATCTGCAACTCTTTCGAATTATCACCGCTTCTCTAGGATTGACATGTATGTAGAGGGCTTGAAGGACCTGAGCGACATGATTATGTTCTTTCCACTGTCCCTGCCTGGAGAGAAGAAGATGAATCTTGAATACATCCTTGAAAGAGCCACTACAAGATTCTTCCCTGTCTATGAGAAGGTAAGCGACAAACTTCTGCCCTGCCCTGTGACTTGGATCAAGGGGGAGAAAAAGAACTAAACTAAAAGTAGAGAACTTCAGGGGCATCTGGGTGGCTCAGTTGGTTAAGCGACTGCCTTCGGCTCAGGTCATGATCCTGGAGTCCCGGGATCGAGTCCCGCATCGGGCTCCCTGCTCAGCGGGGGGTCTGCTTCTCCCTCTGACCCTCTTCCCTCTTGTGCTGTCTCTCATACTCTCTCTCAAATAAATAAATAAAATCTTTAAAAAAAAAAAAAAGTAGAGAACTTCATTGGTGGATGAAAGATCCCCAAAACACTTTGTGAAAGCAAAACTCTCCCCTCAATTGTAGTTACAAAACAAGTCTGCTCTCCTCCCTCTCATTCCGGTCTTCTGCATTTTATTTTTTTTTAAGGATTTCATGCATGACTTCAGCAATATTTGTGGTTCTAGTGCTGACAGAATTTCAGTTGCTTGATTTAATTCTGGAGTAAAGAGTCTTTTTTTTTTTTAAAGATTTTATTTATTTGAGAGAAAGAGAATGAGAGAGAGAGAGCATGAGAGGGGGGAGGGTCAGAGGGAGAAGCAAACTCCCCGCCGAGCAGGGAGCCCAATGCGGGACTCGATCCTGGGACTCCAGGATCATGACCTGAGCTGAAGGCAGTCGCTTAACCAACTGAGCCACCGAGGCACCCCAAAAAAGAGGATTCTAGGAAGGAAAAATCCCACACTAATTAGAGAGGTGGAGTGAGGGGAAAGGATGGATATTACTTCTAAAATACACTGGATAGTACCAGGGCTCAGGGTACTTTATAAGGCTTATCAGAATTCTATACAATATTCAAAATGTTAAGAAAACAATTGTTCCAAAAATAGTACTATTTTTCATCTGTCTCTGCATTTTTAACAGCTGAAAATAATGTCTGAGAAACTTGAGCTTTAAGCAAATACTTAGTGCCAGCCCTAACACAGGGTTGGATGACTTCTTTGGTTATCAGTGCTCTTGACCTCAAGGTCAAGATGTGTTCATTATATCAGTCAATATATGAAAGGATCATGAAAAATGTTAAGGGTTTGGTAAAAATGAGATATCAGTTTTCCAAACCCACCAGCAATGCTGGTTTAATCCATCCTTTCTAGGTTGAGTAACAATGGTTCTAATTGAATGATTTAGTACATACATTTGAATATATTTATCATATCAACAATTTTATAGCCTAATCATATGGATTGTTTGATATTTATGTATTTACTTATTTTTTATTTTTAAAAGATTCTATTTATTTATTTGACAGAGGGAGAGAGTGAGAGAGCACAAGCAGGGGGAGTGGGAGAGGGAGAAGCAGGCTCCCCGCTGAACAGGGAGCCCAATGTGGGACTCCATCCCAGGACCCTGGGATCATGACCTGAGCTGAAGGCAGATGCTTAACCAACCGAGCCACCCAGGCGCCCCTTATATTTATGTATTTAATGTAGGTTATAGATTCTCTAACTTCCTAGGTTATACTTTTCCACTAATTACATTTAGTGAGGTATCAGTCCCCTTGGTCCAAGATGGAAGGTGAATCAAAATATGAATATTCTATACCTCAGGCTTTCTTGGTATCATTCCTTCGAAATTAAAAGATAATCTATTCCATTATAATTAGCATATAATTTAAGCAATTTTTTTCTTATAGTTTTATTAATATAGACAATGGAATGAATGTTTAACATCACTATTCCCAGTGACTTAAGTTTTTGTTGTGAGATACTATGAAGAAAAGAGACTTTTCTTGTGGCTAAAAATAGTATCAACATCATCATCATCACCAAAACAGAGCTAATCATCTGATGGTTCATTTCTGCTAAGTGCTTACTATGTGCTAAGCACTGCCATGCATTTTGCATGCATGATCCCACATCATCTTCATAACTCCATGAAAGGTGTGCCATTGTTATCCCCATTTTGCAGACGAAGCAACCAGAGCTTAAAGAAGCAAGGTAACTTGCCTGATGTCATACAACTAATCACACTAGGGCCTACACTCTGGTCTCTCTAACTCCTGATCCCATGTCCAAGCATCACAAAATCAGAGAGTTTGAGCGCTAGACAATACCTTAGTGACCTTCTTCTCCAACCTTTTATTTTCAGTTGATTTTGACTCAAAGTGACCTATAAGTCAGAGCCCTATTAGAAGAAAATCTGCTTGTAGAAGGTGTGGGTCCCTGTGAGAACGATGTTCTCCCACATAGAGCAGCATCCTAATAAGGATCCTGACCTGAGACGGTGTGAGGAGAGAATTATCATCCCAGCCCAGGAGGACCACCAATCCAGGCTATGGGGGTAAAATTATTCTATAAATGTTCATAGAATAGGTGCAGGGGATGTAATGAAAAGAAGACAAAGGTGTGTGAGATCAGGCTGTTTCCAGCGTTCAGGATACTCAGGAGGATCCAGGCTATCCCACCTCTTTTGATGAACAAACTGAAGCCCTCAGAGATGGGATTTATATGTGCTCACACAGCTGGCCAGCGCCCAAGATTAGGAGCCAGGTCTCTAAACTTCTAGAAGACTTTCTGCCAAATCACCCTGACTTTAAGTTATCTGCTGGGTATGCCCCTGAATCCTCTACCTTCTTCTCAACTGTCATGCAGGCTCTAAGAGACCACGAGCAAGATTTCCTTGTGGGCGATCAGCTGAGCTGGGCCGATACACAGCTCCTTGAAGTCATCTTAATGGCTGAAGAGTGCAAACCCAGTGTCCTCGCAGGTTTCCCTCTGCTACAGGTAATGCTATCCAAATTAACTCCCAGGAACTGCAGGAAGGACGAGTTTGTATCATTCACTTATTCTTTCAACCAGTCATTCATTATTATTGAAGACCCTCCTAGCTTCTTTATGCCAAGACCTGTGCTAAAGATACAAAGATGCCCTCAAGGAACATACCTAGTGGGCGAGATAAGCACATCGACAGATAACCTCAATATAAGGTAGTAAATTTAAAAATAAGGGGGCATAGGAAAGCAGACAAGGCTTCATCTGGACCAGCATGGGGATCCGAGGCTGACTTCTGGCAGGCCTTCAGTCTCAAAGGTTTTGCCCTGAATGTAGCAGAACCTCAATAAAATGACGGGAAAAGATTTAAGATATCACCCTCACAGAGCCATTATTTAACAATAACCATAGCCATCAACTATACTCCTATTAGGTGCCAAGCATTGTACCAAGCACTGAAGGCACATTGCTGCTATTCCATCCTCAAAGTGAAAAGGTAAAGACTCCAAGAGGTTAAATAACTTTCCCTCAAGTCACACGTCGGCAGGTGAGGGGACCGGGATGAAACCCTCGGCCTGACTGATTCTGTGGCCTGAGTTCTAAAACACTTTGCTATGTTGGTGGATTCCTTGCTAACCTTTTATTTTTTTTTTTAATTTTTTTTAAAATTTTATTTATTTATTTGTGAGAGAGAGGCGGAGAGAGAGAGAACAAGCAGGGGGAGAAGCAGGCAGAGGGAGAAGCAGGCTCCCTGCTGAGCAGGGAGCCCGATGTGGGGCTCGATCCCAGGACCCTGGCATCATGACCTGAGCCGAAGGCAGACGCTT
Organism: Leptonychotes weddellii; assembly: GCF_054177405.1. Taxonomy (NCBI): domain Eukaryota; kingdom Metazoa; phylum Chordata; class Mammalia; order Carnivora; family Phocidae; genus Leptonychotes; species Leptonychotes weddellii. Next base: position 4,443 of record NW_027936032.1, on the reverse strand, counting down.
AACCGACTGAGCCACCCAGGCGCCCCCCCTTGCTAACCTTTTAAAAATATGCTTATTGGGGCACCTGGGTGGCTCAGTCGTTAGGCGTCTGCCTTCGGCTCAGGTCACAATCCCAGCGTCCTAAGACCCACAATCCCAGCGTCCTAGGATCGAGCCCCGCATCGGGCTCCCTGCTCGGCGGGGAGTCTGCTTCTCCCTCTCCTACCCCCCGCTTGTGTTCCCTCTCTAGCTCTCTCTCTCTGTCAGATAAATAAATAAAATATTTTTAAAAAATAAGAAAATAAAATAAATAAAGATATGCTTATTTAAAATAGTTGTTGTCCAAGTTGTGGTAATTCTGCAGCCTCAATTTCCCACTTCACATTATGTTATAAGCATATTTGGGTATTTTTATGTAGTCCGCCTCATTTGGATACAACAGTCTTCTATTTTTGAAAATTTTCATGATTATATAATATTCCATGGGCTGTGCTCAGAATAACCTTATTTTAAATGCTGAAAATCATAAACAACTTAAATATTCAATACCTGAGAAGGGTCTACATAAATGAAGGCACATCCATTGGGTAGAATTTTATGCAGCCACCTAAAGGTGTACTTTCCAAGATTACGTAACGACATGGAAAAATCCTTATGACATAAGGACTTCTATTTATTAGTTATATATCAGGATACTCTGGAATTTTTGCTTTTATGAATAATGTTGCAACAGCATCTTTATGGGTATACATTTTTCCACATTTAAGATAGTATCATTAGGATGCAATCTGAAAAATGGGGTCACTTGGTTACAGCCTATGAACATTTTTGTGGTTCTTTTTTTTTTTTTTAAAGATTTTATTTATTTATTTGAGAGAGAGAGAGAGCACGAGAGGGAAGAGGGCAGAGGGAGAAGCAGACTCCCCGCCGAGCAGGGAGCCCGATGCGGGACTCGATCCGGGGACTCTAGGATCATGACCTGAGACGAAGGCAGTCGCTTAACCAACTGAACCACCCAGGCGCCCCATTTTTGTGGTTCTTGAGAAATATTGCTAACTTGCTTTGTACAAGGGTAGCATCGCTACATGTACCAATGCCACGTGATGTATGAAAATTCCACTTCATCCCCCGTTTCTACCAACCACGAGGAATATAATCTTGACACACTTTGTCACATGCAAAAATATGCATCATTTATATTTTATCTATTTTGCCATATTCTCTTCTCATGGATAGTATACTTCTGCATTTTAGGAATTCAAGGCCAGAATCAGCTACATTCCCACAATTCGCAAATTTCTGCAGCCTGGAAGCCAAAGGAAGCCTCCACTAGATGAAGGCTCCATTGAGACTGTGAAGAACATATTCAAATTTGAACGTGGCATGTTTCTCAAAAACATGGGCACTATAGTGGCCGAGTATTAACAAGTGAAGAGTTCTCAAATGTTTCACCTTGCATTCATAGCAGTGCCCAGAAAGATATCATAAGGCCACTTTAATAAGGTAATAACAAGCAAAAGGAAATAAACTACCAAATACTTTGTAAATCGGACAACCCTTTTCCATAAATCAATAAAACACCAATGAATCAGAATCATCCAAATATTCTTCTGCATTCTACTTATTGCAAAAGAGTAAAATCATAAGTAAGTCAATGGATATCAAGGACTTCTTTAAAAAACAAAACACTCCACATATACAAATACGTATTGTCACCCACTCCACACCCGTTTGAGAAAAGTCCTGGACATGGCATAGCTTCAAGCTAGTTTCTTAAACTTTCTTTTTTTTTAGATTTTATTATTATTTTTTAAAGATTTTATTTATTTGCAAGCGAGAGAGAAAACATGAGTGGGGGGAGGGGCAGAGGCAGAGGGAGAAGCAGACTCCCCGCTGAGCAGGGAGCCCCATGTGGGACTCGATCCCAGGACCCTGAGATCATGACCTGAGCCAAAGGCAGATGCTTAGCCCGACTGAGCCACCCTGGTGCCCCTAGTTTCTTAAACTTTCAATCACTAGAGTATTTTACAGATATGGCATATATTTTTATGATCAATTTCACATTTAGTTTCTACTTTTTTATCATAATCATATGAGTATAAATTGTCAATCCAAATCCGAAGGGTCTTCTCAATCATCTCTGATAGTAAGTACACACAGCACCCCAATGACACCCACTTTTTCCAACTTTGCTTGTGCTAACAACCTCTTTAGCACCATTAGGATAAGTGGGATTTTTTAAAGTAGAATGTTTTTAAAGTATATCAAAGGATTTTGTCTGGGTTTTCTATTTTGTTAAACTGGTAGGTTTTCTTTCTTTCTTTGTCTCTCTCTTTCCTTTCCTTCCTTCCTTCCTTTTGGTTAAACTGGTAGGTTTTCTTTCTTTTCTTTCTTTTTTCCTTTCCTTTTCTCTTTCCTTTCCTTTCCTTCCTTCCTTCCCTTAATTGAATTACTTATCACTGGAAGTCTAATAACTTCCTTGAAAGTCAGCTAGGAAAGAGAAGTGAACACAACAGTATCAATTCTGCTCTTACCAATTGGGGCTCTACCCACCATTTCATATAAAGAATGGGTTTATAATCTGACACCGTGGAGTAGAGGCAACAGGATCAAAATTGCGGATTTTTAGAGGTTTAAGGGATCTCATCGACCATTTAGTCCAAATTCCTCCTTATGGATGAGAAACTGAGACCCAGAGAGAGGAAATGACCTTCCAAAGAACCTATAACCAGTCAGTGGGAGAATCAGGCTAGAACTCAGGTCTCTTGATGTTTAGTCTGGGGCCTAAAAGTAAGTGCTGTGGACATTGTCATAATTCTGCCTAAAAATGAAGTGATTTGGGACAAAATGGACAAAATCATTTTTGTTTCAGAATTATTACAATATTATCTCCATTGTTCCAGCAAGGGAGAACATCTGCTCCTGAGGAAGAGTTCCCAATCTCTTTCATTAATAATTGAACATTTAAATGTTGAAAATGATTTGAGTATAGAGAGAGGACACTAAAATGAGAGAAACAGGTTTAAAACAGAATGCATTTTATTTGAATACCGAATACATTCTGTTAGTACACAGAGAGTGCTGAGAATAGAGTTTTTTTAAAGGGAAAAATAACACTGGCAGCAATAAAATTAAAATGGAAGAACTATAATTTCTAATATCACACAAATGACAAGCAGCTACATCAGCATTTTGTAAAGTTCACTTCTGGCATTCCATTATCTGGGATCTTATAGTTTAATTTAAACATCAGACATGAGTATTTGAAATTGTCAAAAAAAACCCAACTTCACATATATAAAAGTAGACACAGTAAAAGAAAGCGTGTATAATGATTTATTAAGTATCTTTAACAAAATCATTATTTGACAAGTAGAAAACAGTCGAGTTTTTGGTTTAAAAAAAAAATCCCTCAAACTAGTGTTTATTTTGGAGCATTTCTGTTGTTTCTAACGTAAAATAAGACACTTAACATTCCACGTTGAAGCTTATCTTTTAAATACAAAGTGTATGCTCTGCCCGTAGAATCACATGACTTTAGTCTTCAGTTCCTTTGGATTCTCAGAGCAACAATAAGACAAGTCTCAGAATCATCATGAGGCTGGATTAAAATAAAAGAAAGGCAAAGAGCAGGTCACACTTATGTGGCATAAAACAGAGGTACTCGTATATATTCACCTAACCTGTACTGTTACTAAACTTTGGCTTCCAAAATGCTCTCTTCTCCTCGGAACAGGGATGATCTCCATAATTATCTCTGTATTGGAACTTCCCAGACATAGCTGAATTAGCCACTTAAAAATGCTGATTGACTGAACGAGCAAAATCAGAGCTCACGATTCTGAAAATCTGGGGCGAACCTTTGTAAGAGAAAGGTCTGGAAAGGAACACAAACCTTTCATAAGCTAGTAAAGGCAAGTGGCTTGAAAAAAGAAGCAAGGAACAATTCTGGGGTGTTATTATTACAATCTCAGCTACTTTCCACTGACTGCGGTCTTGTTCTTCTTGACCCATAAACCCTACTTCCGATTTCTTCTATTACCAAGGATCATTTTTAGAACACAGCCATACTGGAAAACAGTCCTTTGTAATCACATTCCTCCCTGACACCACCGCCCACCCACCAAGTCATAAACATGATACACAGCCACATGAGAAAATTCTAAAGAAAAGTAGGAAGGAGAAACTTACTCATTGCATTATCACCCAGTGATAAACACTATTAAAGTTTGAAACATATCTTTCCTATCTTGGTTTTTTATACACAAACTTTTGAGATCATACTATATTTGATTATTTACTCTGCTTTTATCTCCCACAGCATCATTAAGATGTTCTAATGCCACTAAATAGTTTTTGAAAATATGTCATTAATTGCTGCTCAATATTTCATTAAGCAGACAAAACACTTATTGAAACATTTGCTTACTGGTGAGTTTTTAGGTTGTTTCTAATTCTTCAGTT
>NW_027936031.1:0-221 GCF_054177405.1 Leptonychotes weddellii | reverse complement strand
CTTCCTGAGGAGGGGTGGGGAGCCTTGTATTTCACCAGCCCTGAACCTAAATTAACCATACAGCCTCACGCTGGGATTTACACACATTTCTGGTTCCAAAAGGTCATTTGGTCCCACAGGTCTCCTTCCAGAAAAAGACTTGAGGCAGCTTATGATTTTGAAACAGGGCAACTTCTTACATTTTTAACACTAGTTCTTTTTCTTAATTGGCATCTCTTCTG
>NW_027936030.1:0-221 GCF_054177405.1 Leptonychotes weddellii | reverse complement strand
AGCCGAAGGGAGACGCCTAACGACTGAGCCACCCAGGTGCCCCAAATTAAGCAAATGTTTAAACCAGTGGGGCCACCTGGCTGGCTCAGTCAGAAGAACATGTGACTCTTGATCTCAGCATCATGAGTTCGAGTCCCACACTGGGTGTAGCGATTACTAAAAACTATAATAATTGTAATAGTAATAATAAACACAAAAATTTTTTTTTTAAAGATTTTATT
>NW_027936029.1:0-221 GCF_054177405.1 Leptonychotes weddellii | reverse complement strand
AGGACAAATAGGAAATTAATCGGGCAAGGAAAGGAGCAGTCTTGGTGGAAGGAAAAGCACATGCAAAGACACAATGCTGAGAAAGTAGGAAGCATCAGAGAATCTCAAGTGATGTGGCACAGCTGAGGCATAGGAGTAAAGGAAGGCAGACAGAGACCTACCTGCCAAAGGCAATGATACATCACTGGTTGTCTACTTAATCATATCTCATTTATTACTGC
>NW_027936028.1:0-221 GCF_054177405.1 Leptonychotes weddellii | reverse complement strand
TTCATTTGAGACACAGAGATACAGAGAGAGAGAGAGCATGAGCAGTGGGAGAGGCAGAGGGAGAGGGAGAAGCAGACTCCCGGCTGAGCCAGGAGCCCAATGCGGGGCTCGATCCCAGGACCCCGGGATCATGACCTGAGGACCCCGGGATCATGACCCGAGCCGAAGGCAGACGCTTAACCATCTGAGCCACCCAGGCACCCCGGTACAAGCAATTTTAA
>NW_027936027.1:0-221 GCF_054177405.1 Leptonychotes weddellii | reverse complement strand
CAGCTTGCATTCCCACCAACAATGTAGGAGGGTTCCCCTTTCTCATCACCAACAACATCTGTCATTTCCTGACTTGATAATTTAGCCATTCTGACTGGTATGAGGTGGTATCTCATTGAGGTTTTGATTTGGATTTCCCTGATGCCAAGCGATGTTGAGCACTTTTTCATGTGTCTGTTGGCCATTTGGATGTCTTCTTAGCAGAAATGTCTGTTCATGTC
>NW_027936026.1:0-221 GCF_054177405.1 Leptonychotes weddellii | reverse complement strand
TACCAAGAATTTCAAGGGGCGTGTGGATGGCTCAGTCAGTTAAGCGGCTGACTCTTGGTTTCGGCCCAGGTCATGATCTCAGGGTCATGACACTGAGCCCCTCATGGGGCTCTGCACTCAGCACGGAGTCTGCTTAAGATTCTCTCTCCCTCCCCTTCTGCTTCTCCCCTCACTCACTCTCTCTCTCAAATAAATAAATAAATAAATAAATAAAAATTTCA
>NW_027936025.1:0-221 GCF_054177405.1 Leptonychotes weddellii | reverse complement strand
CTTGTAAGTTGATTTTTCTGGAAGTCAGAACCATTCTACAGAAGAAGTAAGATTAGAAATTATGCTGGGCGCCTGGGTGGCTCAGTTGGTTAAGCGACTGCCTTCAGCTCGGGTCATGGTCCCAGGGTCCTGGGATCGAGCCCCGCGTCGGGCTCCCTGCTCGGCGGGAAGCCTGCTTCTCCCTCTCCCACTCCCCCTGCTTGTGTTCCCTCTCTCGCTGT
>NW_027936024.1:0-221 GCF_054177405.1 Leptonychotes weddellii | reverse complement strand
GTGTAGACTGCCTCCAACAGACAAGACACTGTCTCTCACCTCCAGGCAACACAGACGGACAGACTTTCAGTCTTTGCCACGGTGCTGGATGTGAAATAGGATCTCTTTAATTTGCATTCCCCTAGTTGCTGCTTAGGTGGAATATTTTGAATACATTTACTGACCATTTGAGGTTTTGTTCTGTGAATTCCCTGTTCGTATTCTTTGCCTATTTCCTATTT
>NW_027936023.1:0-221 GCF_054177405.1 Leptonychotes weddellii | reverse complement strand
AAACAGACGGTCCGTGGAGACGCGGCAGCCTTATCTGGGGAGAAGAGGTCGCCTGGGACTGTCCTAGCTGGAGAGAAGCCAGCGCCTGGCTTCAGACGTTCAAGGGACAGGCTGACTTCCCTGTTAGGGGCTAATGCGGCTGGTGACTTGAAGCTGAAGCCGGAAAATTCTTAGGGCCCTTAAGAATTATGCTACCTCTCCTCTGCCCGTGCTCTGCAGAC
>NW_027936022.1:0-221 GCF_054177405.1 Leptonychotes weddellii | reverse complement strand
TTACTCAGTTCTGTATTCAGAAGACGAGTTCTAAAACTGACCTTTTATTCTAATTGGTTAAAGTTACGTTCCTGTTATAAATGCTTAAAGGATCAAATGTGCAAATTCCTTGCTTCATAGTCTGTAATCTTCTCCTTGCTGAAATGATGTCTGGCCAGAATGCAAACCGGCTCAGCTACAGGCTGACCACACCCAGGACTGGCATGTATGGGGAGTGTCTT
>NW_027936021.1:0-1295 GCF_054177405.1 Leptonychotes weddellii | reverse complement strand
AATTTAGCAAGTGAGTGATGTGGGTTGATTTATGTAGAGATTTTTTAGTTAAAATTCTTTGCTCTCAGCTCTTCAATTTTTTTCTGATCGCTAGGAGTAAATTTGAACTCTGCTAATTCTTTTAAAGTCAATTACATAAATTAGTATCTTCACATTTTATCCAACCCTCAACTTCTTTATTATTTTTAGTATAAGTTATTTCAAGCCAACCTGAATCAATTCGATTCACGGTAAATGAAGTACCCTCAATTAATAAAAGTTTACTATCGAAATGGTAGCTTGGCCCATCTTTTAATATAGTATTACTTGTCGTATTCCCTTTAACGGCTTCACCATCTATCCAATCTTCAAAAAACTTTGATTTTAAAACCTTTTCAACTGTTGAGTTTTCTTTGAAAAAGTATGAAGTTAATACTTCATTTGTATTATAGTTAACTAAAATACCTCCTGATCCAAAGAAGGTGCTTATTTTTGTATCGTATTGACACTGATAATTGATATCGCATTTATATGCAAGTGTTGTATAGTACTTTCTCCAATTAATATATGGATGCTCGGCATCTCTATAATCTTCATCATATGAGATGCCTACAATAATATAAGATCGACCTTTGATTTCATGAGTAAAAGTATAATTTAATTCTGGAATATCATTAGGAAGTTTAATTGTATCTAAAAGATAAGCATTGCCTTTACTATCTGCAAGGAATATCTTGAGACTGTCATTTTCTTCCAATGTGGTTATACCATGACTGATCTGATTTATTTTGATATCAGTGATGCTAGTGTAACTATTAGATGAACAAGATATTAATGAGAAAAAGAATGTTAATAAAGCAACTTCAATATATTGTTTCATTGACATACTCCGTAGCCGTTTTTAAAACATCAATGCCTGAATCTTCTGTGAAACTTTTATACTGAGCAAAATCAGTAAAGTGCATAATTCGCCTACCTCGATAATCGTTTAGAGTATTTTTTATTACTATATAAATGAAAGCCATATGCTTGATCATTCGCTAACAAGTTATCTCTAATATAATTAAATCTCTGTTACAGAGTATAATGATCTAAATTCTTTCTATCGAAACCATTATCAATAGCTGTTCTGGAAATTGCATAAATTAGTTCAACCGTCTTAGTCCTCGTAGTATAATAAAGACTTTTTCTCAAAATTGTAAATTCATTAGTTTCAATCTACGATTGTGCAAGAAAGTTAACTAAATCTTGACAGGTATTAGCATCGAGGCTGGTTTCTTGTCTTGGTATTGGAACTTAACTATGGTCAATTCAGT
>NW_027936020.1:0-221 GCF_054177405.1 Leptonychotes weddellii | reverse complement strand
GTTTCTACAGGGTGCTTGGAAGGAGCTGGAGGTGGCAGCCTGCTGCACATACAGGTCAAATCATTGTGCCACTAAGAACAAATAATGTAGTGGCTCTTCCTATCTCATTCTAACATAAAATGTCAGAACCTTGGCCCAGCAGGTGTAGAGCTCAGGTTTCAAGGCATGAACTGCAGTCACTGGGAATATAACAAAAACCGCTGAAATCCGTGAGAGCAAGA
>NW_027936019.1:0-221 GCF_054177405.1 Leptonychotes weddellii | reverse complement strand
GGGAGGGGGGTGGGAGGATGGGTTAGCCTGGTGGTGGGTATTGAGGAGGGCACATTCTGCATGGAGCACTGGGTGTTATGCACAAACAATGAATCATGGAACACTTCCTCTAAAACTAATGATGTAATGTATGGGAATTAACATAAGAATAAAAAAAAAAAAGAAAAAAAAAATCTCACAAAAGTCCTCTGAGTAGGTAAGAACTCATGGGGCTTAAAGAA
>NW_027936018.1:0-221 GCF_054177405.1 Leptonychotes weddellii | reverse complement strand
CGGCGGCGTGCGAGGCTGCGGGTGGTGGACGGGCCTCCGCCGCGGGGACGGGGGCCCGGCCCCAAAGAGGGTGCTGGCGGGTCCCGGGGGGCGGAGGGGGGCTGAGAAGAGGGTGGCGGAGTTTGTGTCTGGAAAAGAGGTTGGAGGGTGGTCGGAGGCCGGAAGGAGGGGCGTCCCTGGGTCTGTGCCGTCCCCACACTGCTGGCGCGACCGGGGGCCGC
>NW_027936017.1:0-221 GCF_054177405.1 Leptonychotes weddellii | reverse complement strand
ACCCAGTAGTGCAATTGCTGGATCATATGGTAGCTCTATTTTCAACTTTTTGAGGAACCTCCATACAGTTTTCCAGAGTGGCTGCACCAGCTTGCATTCCCACCAACAGTGTAGGAGGGTTCCCCTTTCTCCGCATCCCCGCCAACATCTGTCGTTTCCTGACTTGTAAATTTTAGCCATTCTGATTGGTGTGAGGTGGTATCTCATTGAGGTTTTGATTT
>NW_027936016.1:0-221 GCF_054177405.1 Leptonychotes weddellii | reverse complement strand
CTAAAATTAACAAGTCAGGAAATGACAAATGTTGGCGGGGATGCGGAGAAAGGGGAACCCTCCTACACTGTTGGTGGGAATGCAAGCTGGTGCAGCCACTCTGGAAAACTGTATGGAGGTTCCTCAAAAAGTTGAAAATAGAGCTACCATATGATCCAGCAATTGCACTACTGGGTATTTACCCCAAAGATACAAAAGTAGGGATCCAAAGGGGTACGTGC
>NW_027936015.1:0-221 GCF_054177405.1 Leptonychotes weddellii | reverse complement strand
AGAATCTTAGATACAATAAATGAAAATGGACTTTTTTCTCTTCCCAAATAAAAATAAATTTAAGAGAAAGAGAAAAATCATTGAAAGTCATGATGTCTTCTATCTTCTATGACCATATGCCTCATTATAGAGTTTTCAGCCACTGAACCCCATCTAAAGAATTGTATAAAAGGAATCTCAACCACTCTGTAAATATATATGTATATATAAGAAATTATCAA
>NW_027936014.1:0-221 GCF_054177405.1 Leptonychotes weddellii | reverse complement strand
TAACATAACAATTAAAAAATTAAAAAAAAAAAGAATACAATGACTGAATGAAAGAATTCATTGTTCCGAGCACTTCAACACCACACTGGACCAAGCAGAAGGATCAGTGAGCTCAAGAAAAGATCATTTGACATTATCCAGTAAGAGGAACAAAAAGAAAAAAAGAATGAAAAGGAATGAAGAAAGCCTATGGGATTTACGGGACACCATTAAGAGAAACA
>NW_027936013.1:0-221 GCF_054177405.1 Leptonychotes weddellii | reverse complement strand
GACCAAAAAAATAAAAACCCCAAAACAAAAAACCTTTCCAAATACTTAAGTAATTCATATATATTTAATGAATTAATCTTACAAATATGTTAACTTTAGGTTCTTTTAAATGTCTAACATTACATTTGAAAAATTTCCACTTAAAATCACAACTATAAATCATTTACTTAGATTACACATTTTATTTATTTATTTATTTATTTTTTTAAAAGATTTTATTT
>NW_027936012.1:0-221 GCF_054177405.1 Leptonychotes weddellii | reverse complement strand
GATGGGTTTAGACAAGCCAGTAAGTGCCCATCATGGCCCTCGGTCATGGACGGGGCTCAACATTAGTTCTCTTGCAATGACTCGGGAAAGGAACCGAAGTGTTCATGCACGGAGGGAGAAAGAGGAAGTCTGGCGCATATGCCTGGCCCATGTGCGTTGCTTCCTCCTGGTGTTTGAGGGGCTGCCGTGTCTCGGGGTGGCTGGCCAAATGGGGTGGAGAG
>NW_027936011.1:0-221 GCF_054177405.1 Leptonychotes weddellii | reverse complement strand
TCAAGATAAAAAGCTTTTGCAAAGCAAAGGAAACAGTCAACAAAACCAAAAGACAACCGACAGAATGGGAGAAGATATTTGCAAATGACATATCAGATAAAGGGCTAGTATCCAAAATCTATAAAGAACTCATCAAACTCAACACCCAAAGAACAAAGAATCCAATCAAGAAATGGGCAGAAGACATGAACAGACATTTCTGCAAAGAAGACATCCAAATG
>NW_027936010.1:0-1295 GCF_054177405.1 Leptonychotes weddellii | reverse complement strand
AGGGAGCCCCAGGCTGAGGGGGAGACACAGCCCTACCCTCAGGGAGCCCCAGGCTGAGGGAGGAGATGAAGCCCAAGTGCCTGCTTATATGACGAAAGGGGAGAAATTCAGGGACCCAGTTCTGAGGGTACAACTGAGATTTGGTGAGCAGGACACAAGGTAACGGGGAGCCTGTGGTCAGGGCTGAAGAAGTCCCGTTCGATAAGCTAGGGTTGGCAGTTAGGAGGCCTGTCCAGACAGGCCGTGCGCACTCTTGGTGCGTTTGTTCTCAGTGGCCGCATGATGAGGGCCGGGGCAGAGGTGGAAGCAAGAGCCGGTAACAAAGTGAAGGGACTGGGGTGGGTGCTAAATAAATTGGAGTTGTTACTCTGAGAGACTGAGGATGGCAGTGTCGGTAAATAACACGGAGGAGCCTCGGAGGCATGAACTGTTCCCACCACTCAATTATCAAAGGTCCCACTGCAGGAACTTCCAGAGAGATTTATCTCCATTTCAGTACCTGGCTCTTCCGAGTTGGAAATTACAGTGAGACTGGAGAGCAGAACCTGGGGCTATGGTGTGGGAATGGGTACTTAGGAGGAGTATTAAAGAAAAAGCTAAGGCCAGCTCAACCACTGGTTCTGCAGATGCAGAATGATTTTTTTTTTTTAAAGACAGAAGTAGGTGGGGGGGAAATTTCTAATGAATCCTATCCAACCATAAAATCATGTAGAAAATGAGTCTTATCTGACAATAAAATAAAAGTGAAACAAATTACTAAGTTCTCATATGTGTAGGACAAATTAATTTCATGTTTAGAATACTAATTGCTTGCCAAAGGGTCTGTAACCATGTGCTGCCTGAATTTAGCCTGAGCCTTGAAGTTTGGAGGGGCTGCAGGGGTGGGGTTTAGCTGTAGCCCTGCCCAGAATCTTCTGCTTGGACCCTGCCTTTGCTGTGTCTCTCTGCAGGGCTCAGGGCACAGTTGGTAAAACACTGCTTGGCACGTGTGAGAGCTCTTAAATTGTTTTCCATATTTTCTGTTTCCCTCAGACTGAGGTATGCCTAGGAACAGCAGCTGTGTCCCCTCCATCAGATGTGAGTTCTCTGAGGGCAGGGCTGTGTCTCCCCTCAGACTGGGGCTCCCTGAGGGCAGGGCTATGTCTCCCCCTCAGACTGGGGCTCCCTGAGGGCAGGGCTGTGTCCCCCCCTCAGACTGGGGCTCCCTGAGGGCAGGGCTGTGTCTCCCCCTCAGATTGGGGCTCCCTGAGGGCAGGGCTGTGTCTCCCCTCAGACTGGGGCTCCCTGAGGGCAGG
>NW_027936009.1:0-221 GCF_054177405.1 Leptonychotes weddellii | reverse complement strand
CAGGGATCTCCCTCCCGGTTCGGGCTTTTGGGAGCTGCTGTCATTTGCTGAATGTAGCACACAGCCATGTCACCCCTGTGCAGAGGGGATAGAAAGAGGACCATGGCGGTGATGGCTCGGAGTCCCAATCCAAAAAGCGCACTCCCATGCGGTACCTTTTTAAATATCCCATGGGCAGAGAGCAGCTATGATGATTCCCGTGAAACAGATAAAGACACTGA
>NW_027936008.1:0-221 GCF_054177405.1 Leptonychotes weddellii | reverse complement strand
CCAATTATTATGTTTATTTATGTTGTTTATCCTGGTATTCCTCTACTGTACTTAGCCTGGTACCTTGAACATACTGAGGTACATATTCAATAAATATTTATTTAATCAAATTCATTAATACATTTTTTCCTAAGTTAGCTACAGTATGCTGATATTATGAGAAGTAGTTAAGTAATTTGAGGAGAACTCATCTCCATTTTTTCCCTAAGAAACAGCATCTC
>NW_027936007.1:0-221 GCF_054177405.1 Leptonychotes weddellii | reverse complement strand
CCCCCCCCCCCCCCGAGGGGAGGGCCTGGTGGTGGGTGTTGAGGAGGGCACGTTCTGCATGGAGCACTGGGTGTTGTGCACGAATAATGAATCATGGAACACTTCATCTAGAACAAATGATGTAATGTATGGGGATTAACATAAGAATTAAAAAAAAAAAAAAAAAAGAGTAAACGAGTCCAAAAAGAATATGCAACTGAGACAGAATCTGGCCTGCAAAG
>NW_027936006.1:0-221 GCF_054177405.1 Leptonychotes weddellii | reverse complement strand
TTTTTTGTTTTTTGTTTTTCCTCTGAAGCCAAGGTGTTAGTACATAATCTTATCCATCTCTGCTCAGAGGTAGAGGTATGGGGTCACAATGTGCATTTTTAAGACAGCAAGGAAAGTGTCACTAAATAAAAGATTATTTTCAGGTCATTGGGAGTAACTAGATTTGAAATAGACTGGGAAAAATTTTGTGACCTATCTTTATTATTTTAACATTATAAAAG
>NW_027936005.1:0-221 GCF_054177405.1 Leptonychotes weddellii | reverse complement strand
TCATGGTTCATCTCTTCCTCCGATTCCCCCCATTCATTTTTCCCTTCCTGCTATCTTCTTCTTCTTCTGCTTTTTTTTTTTTTAACATATAATGTATTATTTGTTTCAGAGGTACAGGTCTGTGATTCAACAGTCTTACACAATTCACAGTGCTCACCATAGCACATACCCTCCCCAATGTCTATCACCCAGCCACCCCATCCCTCCCACCCCCCGCCATT
>NW_027936004.1:0-221 GCF_054177405.1 Leptonychotes weddellii | reverse complement strand
TAGACCAAGGAAAAATAATTCCTTTTTGAAGAAATGCTCAAATCCTGATACGTCTTTCTTTTTTTTTTATTCTTATGTTAATCCCCATACATGACGTCATTAGTTTTAGATGTAGTGTTCCATGATTCATTGTTTGTGCATAACACCCAGTGCTCCATGCAGAATGTGCCCTCCTCAATACCCACCACCAGGCTAACCCCTCCGGGGGGGGGGGGGGGGGG
>NW_027936003.1:0-221 GCF_054177405.1 Leptonychotes weddellii | reverse complement strand
GATGGGGTGGCTGGGTGATGGACATTGGGGAGGGTATGTGCTATGGTGAGCACTGTGAATTGTGTAAGACTGATGAATCACAGACCTGTATCCCTGAAACAAATAATACATTATATGTTAATAAAAAAAATTAATTTACTTAGAAAATCTTAGTCTACTGTATAGTGCTGTCTGCTGTTATTATAACAAGAAATACAGCTAATCTTTTTCCCACAAATTAA
>NW_027936002.1:0-221 GCF_054177405.1 Leptonychotes weddellii | reverse complement strand
AGCAAAATTGCTAGCTATTAGGTTTTGGTTTTGGTTCCGTTGAGCTTGAGTGTTCAAATGTTGGACCCTCAAATTGATCTGAATATTACCAAGAGATTTCGTATGTCAACTTGTCCCATATTCTATATAAACATTTGATTTGATGATCCTTGTGCTATAAACCAAGAGGTTCCTAATGCAGTGAATCTTCTTTTGAAGGGACCTTGCATGCATGCTATTAA
>NW_027936001.1:0-221 GCF_054177405.1 Leptonychotes weddellii | reverse complement strand
AAAAATAAATGAGAAAACAATAAAATGGCTTTCGTCCAGGTTCTCTGCTTTCTTGCTTTAGTTCTTAGCTTTGTACTCCATCCAACCTGTTTAGCTTGGTTTCTTCCCTTTTGGTACATTACATTGTGCCCTGGAATTTTCTGTCATCATTTGATGATTTCTTTTATTTTCAACCTGTGTTTGAAATCTGTAAAAATCTCATTAAATCATGTCGTCCCATT
>NW_027936000.1:0-221 GCF_054177405.1 Leptonychotes weddellii | reverse complement strand
TTTACTCTTGTATTTTCTTCTAAACATTTTATTTTAGTTCTTACATTTAAGTCATTGATCCATTTTGAGTTCATTTTTGTATATCATTTCAAGTAGGGATCCATCTTCATTCTTTCTCATAGATATACAATTGTCCCAACACCAGTTTTTGGAAAAGATCTTTCCCATTTTAATGTTCTAGAAACTCCAAAAATTAATTGATAATAAATGTAAGAGTTTGC
>NW_027935999.1:0-1295 GCF_054177405.1 Leptonychotes weddellii | reverse complement strand
CCCCGCCGGTTTCAGGTCTCTTCCGATTTGTTTAGCGTCTATTTTTCTGGGGTCGTTGTTACCCTTTCAGCATTTTGTTCTCTCATTCATCTAGTCTCCTCTGGACAAAATGACAAGATGGAAAACTCATCTCAAAAAAAGAACAAGAGGCAGTACTGACTGCCAGGGCCTAATCAATACAGACATTAGTAAGATGTCGGAACTAGAGTTCAGAATGATGATTATAAAGATACTAGCTGGGCTTGAAAAACTCTTAGAAGATACTAGAGAATCCCTTTCTGGAGAAATAAAAACTAAAACGTAACCAAGTCAAAATAAAAAAGGCTATTAATGAGGTGCAATCAAAAATGGAGGCTCTAACTGCTAAGATAACTGAGGCAAAAGAGAGAATTAGTGATATAGAAGACCAAATGATGGAAAATAAAGAAGCTGAGAAAAAGAGATAAACTACTGGATCACGAGGGGAGAATTCGAGACATAAGCGAAACACCATTAGAATAATTGGGATCCCCGAAGAAGTAAGACAGAGAGGGGCAGAAGGTATATTGGAGCAAATTATAGCAGAGAACTTCCCTAATTTGGGGAAGGAAACAGGCATCTAAATCCAGGAGGCACAGAGAATGCACCTCAAAATCAATAAAAATAGGTCAACACCCCAACATCTAATAGTAAAACTCACAAGTCTCAGAGACAAAGAGAAAATCCTGAAAGCAGCACCGGACAAGAGGTCTGTAACCTACAATGATAGAAACATTAGATTGGCAACAGACCTATCCACAGAGATCTGGCAGACCATAAAGGACTGGCATGATATATTCAGGGCACTAAATGAGAAAAATATGCAGCCAAGAATACTATATCCAGCTAGGCTGTCACTGAAAACAGACAGAGAGATTAAAAGGGTCCAGGACAAACAAAAACTAAAAGAATTTGTGAACACCAAACCAGCCCTACAAGAAATACTGAAAGGGGTCCTCTAAGAAAAGAAAGAGCCCAAAAGTAACACAGACCAGAAAGGAACACAGACAATATACAGTAACAGTCACCTTACAGGCAATACAATGGCACTAAATTCGTATCTTTCAATAGTTACCCTGAATGTAAATGGGCTAAATGCCCCAATCAAAAGACACAGGCTATCAGATTGGATAAAAAAACAAGACCCATCGATATGCTGTCTGCAAGAGACTCATTTTAGACCCAAAGATACCTCCAGATTTAAAGTGAGGGGGTGGAAAACCATTTACCATGCTAACGGACATCAAAAGAAAGCTGGGGTGGCAATTCTTATATCA
>NW_027935998.1:0-221 GCF_054177405.1 Leptonychotes weddellii | reverse complement strand
CAGGGCTCCCCAGCTGCCCCTCGGGTCCTCTGCTTCCAGACTGTGAACGTGGGCTTGTCTCTTTCTCCTCTGAGTCCGTGTCCTGTCTCGTTTCCACTCGGAGCCTGTCCTCTTCTGTTAGGTCAGAAGCTGTGGAGACATCTAGTCTTCTAGAGGTCACCGCGGGTGACTCAACTCCCAGTCCCTGCGTTCGGTGCGTTTAGCGGTGTCTGAACCCACAG
>NW_027935997.1:0-221 GCF_054177405.1 Leptonychotes weddellii | reverse complement strand
GGAGCAGTTAGCTCTGTCATACCTGGTTTTAATGCAGTATTTATTGAAATTTAGGGGACCTGAAATACATTCATACATATATACATAAAAGTCTAGATAACTACATACCATGTTAAGCACAGTCCTATGGTATTTAAATTTAGCATAAAAGCACTTTTATCAATTATTTAAGAATAAATATCTCAAAGATACGGAACAAAATCTTACTAAGAGTTGACCGT
>NW_027935996.1:0-221 GCF_054177405.1 Leptonychotes weddellii | reverse complement strand
GCAACATGGCTCAGAGGAGGCTCCCCCGCCCCGACTGACCTGCAATGTGGCCCGCTTCAGTCCCCTAGACCTGCTGAGGGGTCCAAAGCCCGGCCCACGGCCCCGGTGGCTTGTGTAAAAGCAGCATCAGGCTGGGCAGGAGCTTCCTACCAGGGCCTCAGCACCTTAACCAGGCCTGGAAAGCCAGGGACATTGGGCTGGCGAGAGGGGCCAAGGAGGGT
>NW_027935995.1:0-221 GCF_054177405.1 Leptonychotes weddellii | reverse complement strand
AAAAGAACTTCACATCATACACTATCAGATAAATCCAAGCTAAAACAAGATACCTCTATACAGCTGTTAGAATGGCCAAAATCCAAAGAAGATGTGGTATATATATACAATGGAATATTATGCAGCCATCAAAAGGAATGAGATCTTGCCATTTGCAACGACGTGGATGGAACTGGAGGGTATTATGTTGAGTGAAATACGTCAAACAGAGAAAGACATGT
>NW_027935994.1:0-221 GCF_054177405.1 Leptonychotes weddellii | reverse complement strand
AAATGGAAAAAACAAACAAACTAAACAACTTGCCTGAGTTTATTATTTTAGCATATTGAGGATCTATATAAATAAGTTTGTCAAGTTTGACAAATTCACTCATAAAAACTGATAGAAGTTTGGATTTCTAGGTAATTACTTTTTATCTGAAGATAGAGATAATTATCTGCAGTAAAAATGAACCAACAGTAATTAAAGGTAAAGACTAAATGGATCAACTT
>NW_027935993.1:0-221 GCF_054177405.1 Leptonychotes weddellii | reverse complement strand
GTGTCTGATTTAGCCTGTGGTACCTCAGTGGCATTTACTCCAGTGTGAATGACTGGCTGTGACTTCGTGAAATATTTGCTGTGGATGCTGTCAAAAGTTCAGAAATAGCAGAAGGAAAACCAAAGAATCACCGAAGTAGTAATTAGTAAAAGTCTGTTGTGCACCCACCAAAGAACAGCTGGGGAAGCAGGTGCACTCAAGCCAGAACAGGGAATGAGGAT
>NW_027935992.1:0-221 GCF_054177405.1 Leptonychotes weddellii | reverse complement strand
GCTAGTAAGACACAGAAGTAGAGTATGAACTCAGGTCTTTCCTACGCTACAGGCTTTGTTCTTTCCACACTGCTGTGCAGAGCGTTTGGTTCCCAGCTTCCTGAACCTGATCTCCTCTTAGCCGTGGGGCTCTGGAGGAATTTATATGACATTGATGCTGCCTTCATCATCAGAAGGCTGTCATGAGAGTGACAGGGAACGGTAGATACGGAGCTGTCACA
>NW_027935991.1:0-221 GCF_054177405.1 Leptonychotes weddellii | reverse complement strand
AATGAACACACGATTCACAATTAAGAAGGCACTAGCTTGGAGAGCTCGGATGAAGGCATGCTGGACCTCTGTCATTCCGTTTTTTCATTCCTGTACAGAATTAGAGCACATGCCCCCGGACCAATTTTGAGCTGGCCTCTAAGCTCCCCTTTCTAGGGTGAGATTCCTCCAGAAGATGGCCGACAGTCCAGGGAAACAGTGTCCCAGCCTGGAGGAGGCCT
>NW_027935990.1:0-221 GCF_054177405.1 Leptonychotes weddellii | reverse complement strand
TTTCAGTCTAGGCAGTTTGTAAGTTTCCAGGAAGGCATCCATTTTTTCCAGGTGTTGCTCAATTTATTGGCATATAGTTGTTGATAATAATTTCTAATAATTGATTCTGTTTCCTTGGTGTTAGTCAATTTTATTATTTTGGGTCCCTTCTCTTTTCTTTTGGATAAGTCTGGCCAGTGGTTTTAGATATTAATTCTTTAAAGGACCAACTTCTAGTTTTG
>NW_027935989.1:0-221 GCF_054177405.1 Leptonychotes weddellii | reverse complement strand
CCCCATGCCCGCTGGGAGGGAAGAGGCCTCCTGAGCACCTCCGCTTCTCCTGAACAATGAGCAGCGTCCCGGAGCGAGGCGTGCAGGGGGACGCAGTCCTGTGGGACTCTGACCTGGGACTCGGCCTGTGGGTGAGACCCCACCTCTGCAATGGGCGTGCTGATGCCCACCCACTCGGAGAGGCTACGGCTCTGGGGGGTGGGTGCGGGGGAGCCCCAGGG
>NW_027935988.1:0-1295 GCF_054177405.1 Leptonychotes weddellii | reverse complement strand
ATATCTGCCCCCCCTTCATTTTTTCCTTCCTACTACCTTCTTCCTTTAGCATATAATGTATTATTTGTTTCAGGGGTACAGGTCTGTGATTCATCAGTCTTACACAATTCACAGCACTCACCATAGCACATACCCTCCCCAATGTCCATCACCCAGTCACCCCATCCCTCCCACCCCCCACCACTCCAACCCCCAGTTTGTTTCCTGAGATTAAGAATTCCTCATAGTGAGATCATATGATACTTGTCTTTCTCTGATTGACTTACTTCACTTAGCATAGTATCCTCTAGTTCCATCCACGTCATTGCAAATGGCAAGATTTCGGGTTTTTTGATGGCTGCAGAATTTTCCACTGTGTGTGTGTGTGTGTGTGTGTGTGTGTGTTACATCTTCTTTATCCATTCATCTGTTGATGGACATCTTGGCTCTTTCCATAGTTTGGCTAGTGTGGACATTGCTGCTATAAACATTGGGGTGCACGTACCCCTCTGGATCACTACATTTGTATCTTTGGGGTAAATACCCAGTAGTGCAATTGCTGGGTCATAGGGTAGCTCTATTTTCAACTTTTTGAGGAACCTCCATACTGTTTTCCAGAGTGGCTGCACCAGCTTGCATTCCCACCAACAGTGTGGGATGGTTCACCTTTCTCCACATCCTCGCCAACATCTGTTGTTTCCTGACTTGTTAATTTTGGCCATTCTGACTCGTGTGAGATGGTATCTCATTGAGGTTTTGATTTGGATTTCCCTGATGCCGAGTGATGTTGAGCACTTTTTCATGTGTCTGTTAGCCATTTGGATATCTTCTTTGGAAAGATGTCTGTTCATGTCTTCCGCCCATTTCTTGATTGGATTGTTTGTTTTTTGGGTATTGAGTTTGATAAGTTCTTTATAGATTTTGGATACTAGCCCTTTATCTGATATGTCATTTGCAAATATCTTCTCCCATTCTGTCAGTTGTCTTTTGGTTTTGTTTACTGTTTCCTTTGCTGTGCAAAAGCTTTTTATCTTGATGAAGTCCCAATAGTTCATTTTTGCCCTTGTTTCCCTTGCCTTTGGTGATGTGTCTAGGAAGAAGTTGCTGCGGCTGAGGTGGAAGAGGTTGCTGCCTGTGTTCTCCTCTAGGATTTTGATGGACTCCTGTCTCACATTGAGGTCTTTCAACCATTTGGAGTCTATTTTTGTGTGTGGTGTAAGGAAATGGTCCAGTTTCATTCTTCTGCATGTGGCTGTCCAATTTTCCCCACACCATTTCTTGAAAAGACTGTCTTTTTTCCACTGGACATTCTTTCC
>NW_027935987.1:0-221 GCF_054177405.1 Leptonychotes weddellii | reverse complement strand
AGGTTGTTCCTGAGATAATGGGTTTTTGAGGAGTTTTTCCCTGAGCCCCATGTAACTGAAGGGATGGGGAGTCCAGCTGCCAGCTTGACCAAGGGCTGACGAATTTACTGGAATGCATGGAAGGTAAAAGATAGGTATTCTTTTCCCTCTTCTCTCCTTTCAGCCAGAACCAAGGTTTAACCCATTAACTGGCTGGTTCTTTGGGGATTTAGATCTCTCCC
>NW_027935986.1:0-221 GCF_054177405.1 Leptonychotes weddellii | reverse complement strand
ACTCTTAGCTTGTGGCTGAGGCACTGTTAAAAATTATTGAAATTCCATACATAAAACCATACTCCTAGTTTCCCCAACACATTCAAATATTTTTAAAGATACAAAGGTTATTCTTTAAAACAACTATGTGATTTTGGTGTTGTGACTTGCATATTTCACCCTTCTGTAAAGCTGGATGATTCTGAAATATTTTGAACAATTGAGAAGCGAATGCTAAGAGT
>NW_027935985.1:0-221 GCF_054177405.1 Leptonychotes weddellii | reverse complement strand
GCAGCTATTAAGTAGAGTAGTAATTATGCAAAGTCAGGCCCACCTGACTCCAAAACCCAAGGAAAATCTTAGTAAAGAATGTTGTAGAAGAAAAAAAACCCATAATCCTGGTATTTTGGCCCAATTTTCCTTTTTTACCATATTCTTTTCTAACTTTTGTGCATATAGGTACATACTTTTACATAATTGTATCCATTGCGTATATACCATTTTATATCTTT
>NW_027935984.1:0-221 GCF_054177405.1 Leptonychotes weddellii | reverse complement strand
GACAAGAGCAGTATTTCCCTCAGATGGCCACGGTGAGGATGAAATGAGATATTGTACACAGCACACTTAGCGTAGGCTCAGTGCTCAAAACATTAGAGATGATGATGATGGTGGCGATGATGATGATGGTGGCATGGTGATGATGACAGTGATGATGGTGCTGGCGCCGGTGGTGATGGTGGCAATGGTAATGATGGTAATGGTGATGGTAATGTTGATGA
>NW_027935983.1:0-221 GCF_054177405.1 Leptonychotes weddellii | reverse complement strand
TCAATATCCATGAGCCTTAAAAGGGCCACTGTTTGCAAATGTACCCGGACTGATTTTAAACAGGTGTGGTAGGGCCTGCAGACGCAGAAATGACGGTCATGAAGGGAGATTGTATACTCAAGCAGAAGCAGGCGAGCCGCGCTCAGGGGGAAGCCCCAAGGGCAGCCAGGAGGCCGAACAAGCCAGGGGAAAGCACGGGGGGAGGCTTCATTGTGGTTTTC
>NW_027935982.1:0-221 GCF_054177405.1 Leptonychotes weddellii | reverse complement strand
ACTGTGTTTTTAGCACTTCTAATGTTTTTAGATGATGTACCCTCTCCTACCACACTGTACCCCGCCCTGTACCCATACCACCTATTAAGGTCTGATACCATTAGAATTACTAGATCTTCCTACAGTAACTTCCACTGAGATCAGAAATATTCATTAAGGCCTGCCCCAGGTATAATATCAGAATGCTCAATTTTAAAATTTCTGAATGTTTAGTTTTTAAC
>NW_027935981.1:0-221 GCF_054177405.1 Leptonychotes weddellii | reverse complement strand
TTACTCAGTTCTGTATTCAGAAGACGAGTTCTAAAACTGACCTTTTATTCTAATTGGTTAAAGTTACGTTCCTGTTATAAATGCTTAAAGGATCAAATGTGCAAATTCCTTGCTTCATACTCTGTAATCTTCTCCTTGCTGAAATGATGTCTGGCCAGAATGCAAACCGGCTCAGCTACAGGCTGACCACACCCAGGACTGGCATGTATGGGGAGTGTCTT
>NW_027935980.1:0-221 GCF_054177405.1 Leptonychotes weddellii | reverse complement strand
TATGTAGAATTACAAGTGATGCCAATATACAAACATATTAAAATTTCAGGAATTTCATATAATTTCTAGGACAGTTTTAGCATTCACCCATGTGATATAACCCAAAAAGGTTTATTATCACTTATCTGACAATGCTTTCTTTGTAATTTGACATACCAAATAAATAAGCCTAATTGGTCAAGGAGACTGCATTTAGAACCGAATTTTTTGGAAGTTTGTCA
>NW_027935979.1:0-221 GCF_054177405.1 Leptonychotes weddellii | reverse complement strand
CTCCTTGACGAGGCTCAGAGATGTCTGTACCGCACCGTGATGCTGGAGAACTTGGCACTGATGGCCTCCCTGGGTAAGGAGCCTCATTCCCACACCACTGCCTTATATGAGGCTCTGCTCTTCTCCTTTTTCCAAGGGTCTCTGTCCTTCCCAGAGCTGGGCCATGGGCATTGCTTCCTTTCCTGGTTTCTTGGCGTACGTGTTGTGTTTGCTGGGCCTGG
>NW_027935978.1:0-221 GCF_054177405.1 Leptonychotes weddellii | reverse complement strand
TTAATTTTGGAAATTTATTTAGTACTTCTCAAGTTCAAGATGTATGATCAGTTGTCCATTTGTAACAAAGGCAAGTCTGAGAACTTGGCTTATATATGGATTTTTTTTGGTCCATTCCAATCTGGAAAGGATAATCTATTGTGATTTGTTTCTCCTAATGCAAAGAAATTCAGAGATGTTCATAATCAATTAATGAATTTACCTTCAGATTTCCAGAGCCA
>NW_027935977.1:0-1296 GCF_054177405.1 Leptonychotes weddellii | reverse complement strand
TTAACCAACTGAGCCACCCAGGCGCCCTCCACTAGACTATTTTCAGTTCTGTTTCTCTTCTGCCAAAATCTCTATTGAATGTAGTAATGTTACCTATTCCTACTTTAAAAAAAGGGGGGGGGGAGGCGCCTGGGTGGCTCAGTTGGTTAAGCTTCTGCCTTCGGTTCAGGTCATGATCCCGGCGTCCTGGGATCGAGTCCTGCATCAGGCTCCCTGTTCAGCGGGGAGCCTGCTTCTCCCTCTCCCTCTGCCTGCCGCTCTGCCTACTTGTGTGCACGCACTCTCTCTCTATCTCTCTCAAATAAATAAAATCTTAAAAAAAAAAACAAAAACCTTTGCACAGTTAACGTCCAGATATCTTCATTTCTGTCTTTTATGAATCCTTTTTCTGATCTTCAGATCTTCTGCCTTCTCGAGCATTCTTTTTTTCTCCTTCTAGTTCCTGTCTACAGATTAGAATCACTTGGGGTACTTTTTAAACAAGTTGAAGCTGTGGCCCCATCCTAGCCCAATTAAATCAGAATCTCTTTGAGGATGAGTCCGTGCATCAGTATCTCTGTACTTTTAAAAGTTCCTAAGATGATTCTAATCAACAGCCAAAACTGGAGGCTTATAGGTTTCCCAGAAACTATTCTTATATGCATAAGCATCACCTAGGAAGAGTCCTTAAAATGCAACTCTTCAAGAACTGCTTGCCAGGTATTTCTATTCAGTAGGATTTGAGTGGGATCTAAGAATCTGCATTTTTATTTTTATTTTATTTAGTTTTTTTAAAGATTTTTATTTATTTATTTAACAGAGATAGAGAGCACAAGTAGGCAGAGTGGCAGACAGAAGGAGAGGGAGAAGCATGCTCTCCGCCAAGTAGGGAGCCCCATGCAGGGCTCTATCCCAGGACCCTGGGATCATGACCTGAGCCGAAGGCAGCCGCTTAACCGACTGAGCCACTCAGGCGCCCTGAATCTGCATTTTTTTTTTTAAGATTTTATTTATTTATTTGATAGAGAGAGAGACAGCGAGAGAGGGAACACAAGCAGGGGGAGTGGGAGAGGGAGAAGCAGGCCTCCCGCTGAGCAGGGAGCCTGATGCGGGGCTCGATCCCAGGACTCTGGGATCATGACCCAAGCCGAAGGCAGACGCCCGACTGAGCCACCCAGGCGCCCCTGAATCTGCATTTTTAATAAGAGCACCAGATGATTCTCATCAAGCATCGTCCAGAGGAGCTCCCTTTAAGAAATATAACTTTAAGGGCGCCTGGGTGGCTCAGTTGGTTAAGCGACTGCCTTCGGCTCAGGT
>NW_027935976.1:0-221 GCF_054177405.1 Leptonychotes weddellii | reverse complement strand
GGGTGCACGTGTGTGGTTGCTTGTGTACGTGGCAATGAGCAGGTACGTTGCAGGATCTCCTAAAGGCTGTGTTATGTCTGGCGCTGACTAGGTCATCAAGAAGAAGCTAGTGGGATCCGTGAAGGCTTTGCAGAAGCAGTACGTGTCCTCGGACATGG
The DNA here is from genome assembly GCF_054177405.1 of Leptonychotes weddellii. Taxonomy (NCBI): domain Eukaryota; kingdom Metazoa; phylum Chordata; class Mammalia; order Carnivora; family Phocidae; genus Leptonychotes; species Leptonychotes weddellii. Next base: position 63 of record NW_027935976.1, on the reverse strand, counting down.
TGGTCACTAGTGAAGACGGAGATGCCAACGCCATGTGCAGTGCCCTGGAGGCTGTCTTTATCC
>NW_027935975.1:0-221 GCF_054177405.1 Leptonychotes weddellii | reverse complement strand
GTAAAACTTGAAATTGTCTAAATATATTGAGACTTATTTTATGACCTAGAATATGCTCTATCTTGATAAATGTTCCATGTACACCTAAAAAGAATGTATATTCCACTATTGTTGGGTGCAGTGTTCTATAAATGCCAGATTAGGTCAAGTTGACAGTTTTATTCAAATCTTATATATTCTTACTAATTTTCTGTCTAGTGTATCAATTAATGAGAAAAGGG
>NW_027935974.1:0-221 GCF_054177405.1 Leptonychotes weddellii | reverse complement strand
GGTGGGAATACAAATTGGTACAGCCACTGTGGAAAAACCAGTGTGGGGATTCCTCAAAATATTAAAAATAGAATTACCGGGTGCCTGGGTGGCTCAGTTGGTTAAGCGACTGCCTTCGGCTCAGGTCATGATCCTGGAGTCCCTGGATCGAGTCCCACATCGGGCTCCCTGCTCGGCAGGGAGTCTGCTTCTCCCTCTGACCCTCCCCCCTCTCATGTGCT
>NW_027935973.1:0-221 GCF_054177405.1 Leptonychotes weddellii | reverse complement strand
TAATATATGCTATGATAAAAAAAATTCAGGTGCACATGAGTATATTTTGTATGCTACTATTTTTGACAGGCAGAGAATCTTGGGGCCTACATAGCAAAATGCTACATTGGTTAAATTTGGGGAGGGAAACTGCAAGGCTATAAAACAGAATCTTTTATAATTCAACTTTTTGTACCATTTTTCTTTTATACAATGTGCATATATTACCTATTCAAAAAGAT
>NW_027935972.1:0-221 GCF_054177405.1 Leptonychotes weddellii | reverse complement strand
CTGACTGACTTATTTCACTTAACATAATATCCTCTAGGTCCATCTATGTTGTTGCATGACAGTTCTTTTTTATAGTTGAATAATATTCCATTGTGTATATATAGACCAGATTTTTATCCACTCATCTATTGATGGACACCTGGGCTGCTCCCATAACTTGCCTATTATAAATAATGCTGCAATAAACATAGGGATGCATATGCCCAGCATGGAGCCTACTT
>NW_027935971.1:0-221 GCF_054177405.1 Leptonychotes weddellii | reverse complement strand
GAACACAAGCAGGGGGAGTGGGAGAGGGAGAAGCAGGCTCCCCGCAGAGCAGGGAGCCCGATGCGGGACTCGATCCCAGGACCCTGGGATCATGACCCGAGCTGAAGGCAGTCGCTTAACCAACTGAGCCACCCAGGCGCCCCCTCAAATGTGGCTTTAAGTGGTTTCCAACCCCTATGTACTTTCCATCAATGTAGGAGAAGACAATCAGGAAAGACCCT
>NW_027935970.1:0-221 GCF_054177405.1 Leptonychotes weddellii | reverse complement strand
ATCGCAGGAATTCAAAAGAAAAAGAAATCAGTGAATCGGTGCTGGCTGTGATACCCCAAAAAAGTTTTATGGAGGAGTTTAACTCGTCTTTCAAAAAAGTACGATTTTGATAGGGTAATTCGAGGAAAAGCACTTTCTAGTTGGAAACAGGAAGGGTACAAGGAAGATAATGAGCTAGGAAGTGTCTGTGCCAAAGTTTTAGGTGAATTCACAGAAGAGCA
>NW_027935969.1:0-221 GCF_054177405.1 Leptonychotes weddellii | reverse complement strand
CCCTCAACTCTATGGTCAACTCATCTTTGACAAAGCAGGAAAGAATGTCCAATGGAACAAAGACAGTCTCTTCAACAAATGGTGTTGGGAAAATTGGATAGCCACATGCAGAAGAATGAAACTGGACCATTTCCTTACACCACACACAAAAATAGACTCCAAATGGTTGAAAGACCTCAATGTGAGACAGGAGTCCATCAAAATCCTAAAGGAGAACACAG
>NW_027935968.1:0-221 GCF_054177405.1 Leptonychotes weddellii | reverse complement strand
TATGTTCTCTGGCATATGATCAAAAAACAAAATCATCCTGACCATCAAAAAATACATCTGAATTTCTCTGTCTTTGCTCAGCATTTCACTTGCTTGCTTGCCTTTATAATTGCTAAATCCCCAAAATATTCCAAGAAGATATAGTCTATCATTTTTATTGCTGGTAGTTTATACCACTACTGGTTAGTCAGTGTATGCCGAGAGTTTATATGGTCTGTTCA
>NW_027935967.1:0-221 GCF_054177405.1 Leptonychotes weddellii | reverse complement strand
ACTGGTACTTAAAAAATATTAGTTATGTTTCAGGCTAAATTTATAAATCTTTCTACTAGATTTACACATACTATTTTTTGAAACAGCTTCAGTAGAATAGGTATTATTTTTTTTTTTTGAATGTTTGGTAGAATTCCCCAGGGAATCCATCAGGCCCTGGATTCTTGTTTTTTGGGAGGTTTTTGATCACTGCTTCAATATCATTACTGGTTATTGGCCTA
>NW_027935966.1:0-1296 GCF_054177405.1 Leptonychotes weddellii | reverse complement strand
CAGAGCTTAGCTAACATCTTGATCGAGCTGATACTAAAAGTTCTGAATGTATATATGCGTGTGTACGTATAAATATATATTTACAGGTAACAATTCTGGTGGAATTGGTGTCGATGATTCCTCCAGACATTCCTATTGTATCTCTTTATTTTCATATAGCTTTGCTGCATTTCTCAGAAAGAAATGAGGGGCCCCGTGATCCCTAAGCTGTTGCAGGAGACAATGATGTAAACACATTAAAAATTGCAAAACCGAAAGGGAAATGTGTCTCTTTTTCGGATCGGAGGGCTGAAAGCTACAGGTAGCCGGGCAGTGGTCGGGGTGAATTGCACAGTTCTTCCGTGGCGCCTGTTTCAGTGGGGGACCGGTGTCCTTTTGCTCAATTAGGAGGATTAGCCTTCCAAATTGGGAGCATGTTGGCCTTGATTCAAGCCCGGAGAGGCTGAGCTTTCTCAGCGATAATCCTTACGATCTTAGGAGAAGCGACGTGACGGCTTCCTTCCAAGCACAGGCCAGAGGGGAACCTCCATGGCCGGAGACCAGGTTTTTCTTTCTTTTTGGTTTCTGTCGGTGTGGGAGCACAGCGTCTGGCCCAACAGCACATCGGGGCTAAGTCCGCCTTCCTTGCCCCCGGGTCTGAGGGAAGCTGATTGAAGTGAATGAGGAATGAAAATATTTACCCGGCAGTTTCTTCCTTGGTTCTCTCACATGAAGGATTCTTAATGTGACTGGCTTCCTCTTCCTAATTAGATTGAGCAATTAGGATTCCCCAGTAACCTCAAGTTTTTCTACGGAAGTCCTGCTCCCTGCACCACATAGGCGCCTACTTGCTGGGAAGCCCACATCTCCTCTTCAAAGCAGAAAAGAGGCTTGGCGCCAGATCCTAGGCGCTGGCTCTTCAAGCCTGTCGGATTCAAGAAGCAGGTGCAAAGCACTTTGCCGGCCACTCTGGGGCAATGGAAAGGTGGGCAGGACAGTCTGGGGGCACTAGGCTCCCATGAATCCTTCATGCAGTCAGTTAACACGTATTTATCGAGTACTTACTACCTGCCAGGCACTGTCCTAGGCATGGGGGATACGGCAGCAAACAAATGAGACAAAATGTCTGGACTTTCTGGTGGGGGAGACAGATGATAAAAACATAAGTAAGCAAACATATAGCATGCTCCATCAGGAAAAGGACAACAAAGAGACTGTTGTGATCTAGGCATGTGTATTCAGAAACGCACCCCTCCTGGTGCTCTGTGTTGGTGCAAAGTGCTCTGGGTTTGCAGTGGAAGAAGAAATTCTTTTTGA
>NW_027935965.1:0-221 GCF_054177405.1 Leptonychotes weddellii | reverse complement strand
GGGTCCTATGGCCCAAGAAGCAGGTCCAGCCGCTCGTTCATCCATATATTGTCTATGGCTGCTTCACTTTGCTAAGGCTCCAGATTCGAGTAGGTACGACAGAGACCTATGCAATATTAATATATACAGAGAACCTTTGCACCAGGCTGGCATTTCAATGAAAATAGGATAGGGTTCACAGCCCTGCATCCTTACAGAGGTTTTAGGGTTGGTACTCAACT
>NW_027935964.1:0-221 GCF_054177405.1 Leptonychotes weddellii | reverse complement strand
ATTTTATTTATTTATTTGACAGAGAGAGAGCACAAGCAGGAGGAGCAGCAGAGGGAAAAGGAGAGGCAGGCTCCCCACTGAGCAGGGAGCCCGACCAGGGAGCCCAATGCGGGCTCGATCCCAGGACCCCGGGATCATGACCCAAGCTGAAAGCAGATGCTTAACTGACTGAGCCACCCAGGCACCCCAAGGGTTTTTTTTAAATCTCAGTTTTGGAAGAC
>NW_027935963.1:0-221 GCF_054177405.1 Leptonychotes weddellii | reverse complement strand
CATACGTCTGGTTTGCTTCAACATCTATGGTTTTCTGAAGGTTTGAGATCTACAGAAACACCAGCTCTCACCGAGGTAGTTTTGTATGGCTTTAGCCCTTCACATCTGGTGGTACAGAATTAACGTACTAACGTTTACTGTTTCATACATGAAAAGATGGAAAGAACTCAAGGTTTGGGGAGGGCGGGTCAAACACTTCTAGGTGGTATCTAAGTTGTTCC
>NW_027935962.1:0-221 GCF_054177405.1 Leptonychotes weddellii | reverse complement strand
CTGATCTTCCAGCCACCCCACCTCTGATACCTGGCCGGGGGCCACTGTGTCCACTGCCTACCATGCTAGCCCCCTCCTGGTAGTGTTGCGCTGAGCTACTCTGAAAAGGGGGAGTGTTTGTATTCTTATTTGCATGAATTACACTATATTATATTCTTAGACCATGTCTATACATCTCAAATCAAAGGAATAGGCTGCGTCTTCTGTATGTCGAGGTGTCC
>NW_027935961.1:0-221 GCF_054177405.1 Leptonychotes weddellii | reverse complement strand
TCTTTCTTTCTTTCTTTCTTTCTTCTTTCTTTCTTTCTTTCTTTCTTTCTTTCTTTCTTTTCTTTCTTTCTTTCTTTCTTTCTTTCTTTCTTTCTTTCTTTCTTTCTTTCTTTCTTTCTTCTTTCTTCTTTCTTTCTTTTCTTTAAATGTTCCAAATACAGTTATTCTTTTACCCACTCAAGCTAAGTGAAAGAGAAAAGTAGTGGAGAGGGACGTGGCTA
>NW_027935960.1:0-221 GCF_054177405.1 Leptonychotes weddellii | reverse complement strand
CTTATATGTAAGTGGTGGTGATTTTTTTTTTCCTCATTTTATTTTTCTGCTGGGTCTTGGCGCACAGACTACACATCACATACTCAAGATTGATTAGCTCAAAATTAATTTTCATGGGTGGAATATTATGCAGCCATCAAAAGGAATGAGATCTTGCCATTTGCAACGACATGGATGGAACTGGAGGGTATTATGTTGAGTGAAATAAGTCAAACAGAGAA
>NW_027935959.1:0-221 GCF_054177405.1 Leptonychotes weddellii | reverse complement strand
ACTATCTCCGAGCAGGAGTACAGCTATGATATCAGCACTTGGAAGGGACGGGCCCCTTAATCAGAAAGGCAGCATGACCTTGCCTGTTTTATGACGGTAATGTCTCAGAGGCATCATGTTTCCTTTTCAGAGCTTTAACATCTAGATTCTGAGTTTCAAAATTGAAATTTGACTTTTTTTTATCTTAAAACCTAAAAAGAATCACATGGTATTGTTTAGTA
>NW_027935958.1:0-221 GCF_054177405.1 Leptonychotes weddellii | reverse complement strand
GCCATTATATCTTCAAGTTTGTTTTTTTTTTTTCTATATCCCTTGCCTTTAGGAGTCCAACTACATACATTTTTTGGGATCTTGAAGTTGTTCCACAACTGAATCATTTATTGTTCATTTTTTTCATTCTTTTTTCCTCTGTGTATTTTATTTAGAGTAGTTTGACTTGCTATGTCTTTAACTTTACTAATTTTTTTTTCTTTGCAATGTCTCCTTTACTG
>NW_027935957.1:0-221 GCF_054177405.1 Leptonychotes weddellii | reverse complement strand
GGGGATTGCATTTAATCTGTAGATTGCTTTGGGTAGTATAGACATTTAAAAAATATTTGTTCTTCCAACTCATGACCCATGGAATGTCTTTCCATTTCTTTGCATTGTCTTGAATTTCTTTCATCACTGTTTCATAGTTTTCAGAGTACAGGTCTTTCACCTCTTTGGTTAAGCTGATTCCTAGATACTTTATTGTTTTTTTTTTTTTTTTTTTAAATTGT
>NW_027935956.1:0-221 GCF_054177405.1 Leptonychotes weddellii | reverse complement strand
TGAGCTCATTTGGCTTCCTATTCTCTCTGTATAAACCACGGCCGTGGGGTCGACCGTCTGCTGAGCCCTGGGGGTCCTCCCGGCACATCCCTGCGCCTGGGCCTGGGCCTGGGGACGGACACAGACACCTGGCCTGGCCACCGATCTGCGTGGGACTCCAGCCATGGGACCCGCCTCAGATTAGCCTGTTTCTGCCTCATGAGGACGCCCACCCCCGGGGT
>NW_027935955.1:0-1296 GCF_054177405.1 Leptonychotes weddellii | reverse complement strand
GCCTGGGTGGCTCAGTTGGTTAAGCGACTGCCTTCGGCTCAGGTCATGATCCTGGAGTCCCTGGATCAAGTCCCGCATCGGGCTCCCTGCTCGGCAGGGAGCCTGCTTCTGCCGCTGACCCTCCCTCCTCTCATGTGCTCTCTCTCTCTCATTCTCTCTGTCTCAAATAAATAAATAAATAAAATCTTAAAAAAAAAAATGTTCCTCCCTGTATTCTTATTCCTTGATTCTTTAGTAACCATGTTGTTTATTTCAATTCAACACGTATGTATGGAATGATGCATGAGTTTCTGTTAGGCCCAGGAACAGCAGACAGGGTATGTGATTTTTATATCTATCTATGAAGTATTCACTTATATATAAGTATATATGAAAAATATATGACATATATAACAGAATCTATAGATGCTATATTAGCTGTATGAAAAAAGTCCTATGTGGACCCTGAAAAGAAACATGTAATTGAAAACTTGATCAATAATGTTAGAGGAAGGACAGAATTATCTTTCTATACTCTATATAAAGAATATTACAAAATATGAGGAGGCAATCAAAGAATATGCAGGCAAAACTATAGAAAACAAGTATTATAAAGGTATGTGGGGTATTAATTTATAAAAATATGTTATTTTCCTGGATTTAAGGATGTTTGTTATTTGTCAGCTTCAAAAAATTTGTAGTTATGTTCTCTATTTTCAAATAAACATTCACTTTCATACCTAATTTTCTATTTTTTTCCCTTAATCAGCTCCCCCTCATTATATAAACTTCAGGTGCCACACAACCTGAAACCACGTGGGTGCCTATAATTTGGTAGGCACTGTTCTGGGAGCTAAGGGACTGTCAGTGAACAAAATAGAGAGAAAGCCCCTCTCTCTTATGAAGCTTACATTCTAGTTGGGAGAGACAGACAAAACAAAAACATAATAAACAAGGAAATTCAATAGTACGTTAGAAAGTAAGTGCCATGGAAAACAGTTGCAAAGGGTTAGGAGGATGGAGAGTGCAGGGCAAGGAGTGCGGGTGAGCTGGAACTGCAATGTTAAATAAGGTAGTCAGAGTAGGGAAGTCTCATGGAGAAGGTGACTCTGAGCAGACTTGAAGGAACTGGTTATTGAGACTACCAGTGGAATCTAGTGTAGCATATTAGTTTAGTGGTACTCCATTATTCTCTTATTCAGGTCCTGCTTTAGAGTATTTGAAATAAAATAACCCCAAGGACCCAATACCAGTGGGGAAAGCAGTAACAGCTGGATCAGGGTTAAGAACTGAATGGTCGTCTAGGGCACTGCTCAT
>NW_027935954.1:0-221 GCF_054177405.1 Leptonychotes weddellii | reverse complement strand
AATTTATTTCCACCATTCTCAATCTGGTGTATCCCCCCCTTCCTTGCTGGCTTCCCGGTGTGACCAGCCAGTTGATAGGAAAGCATAGAGGGACAAACCTCATGGATGCCTGTATGTAGATGCACTCCAGGTCACCAGCATGTCCTAGAAAACATCCAAGTGAAATGTCATTCATCTAGTATTTGCAGCGAGGTATGACCGTGAATTGCTCCCGCATTTCT
>NW_027935953.1:0-221 GCF_054177405.1 Leptonychotes weddellii | reverse complement strand
CACACATTCTCTAAGAAAATCTTTAAAAAAGTTTTTCACAAAATAAAATATGGTATCATACATACAAAATGGGGAGTAAAAATTTAGTGCTTTTAGAATGGGCTCAAACTTAATTGACCATCAACTTCATATAGACTGCTATATGCATAGGATGTTATGTATCAACTTAATGGTAACCACAAGTCAAAAACTTGTGACAGATACGCAAAAGAAATTAAGAG
>NW_027935952.1:0-221 GCF_054177405.1 Leptonychotes weddellii | reverse complement strand
AGCCGAAGGGAGACGCCTAACGACTGAGCCACCCAGGTGCCCCAAATTAAGCAAATGTTTAAACCAGTGGGGCCACCTGGCTGGCTCAGTCAGAAGAACATGTGACTCTTGATCTCAGCATCATGAGTTCGAGTCCCACACTGGGTGTAGCGATTACTAAAAACTATAATAATTGTAATAGTAATAATAAACACAAAAAATTTTTTTTAAAGATTTTATTT
>NW_027935951.1:0-221 GCF_054177405.1 Leptonychotes weddellii | reverse complement strand
GCCTGGTGGTGGGTATTGAGGCGGGCACGTTCTGCATGGAGCACTGGGTGTTATGCACAAACAATGAATCATGGAACACTTCATCTAAAACTAATGATGTAATGTATGGGGATTAACATAAGAATAAGAAAAAAAAATTGCTTGTCTGACTCCTCCGTCTGATCTCCTTTCAAATATTACCACAGCAGAAGGCCTACGCTGTCCACCCTAGCTCATGGAGC
>NW_027935950.1:0-221 GCF_054177405.1 Leptonychotes weddellii | reverse complement strand
GTGTAGACTGCCTCCAACAGAAAAGACACTGTCTCTCACCTCCAGGCAACACAGACGGACAGACTTTCAGTCTTTGCCACGGTGCTGGATGTGAAATAGGATCTCTTTAATTTGCATTCCCCTAGTTGCTGCTTAGGTGGAATATTTTGAATACATTTACTGACCATTTGAGGTTTTGTTCTGTGAATTCCCTGTTCGTATTCTTTGCCTATTTCCTATTT
>NW_027935949.1:0-221 GCF_054177405.1 Leptonychotes weddellii | reverse complement strand
TTTTTGCCATCTGTGTATCTTCTTTGATGACCTGTCTGTTAAAGGTCTTTGACCTATTCTTTAAGTGGGTTGTTCAGTTTCTTATTGTTGGGTTTTAAGAGTTATTTGTGTATTTTGGATAAACACCCTTTATCAGAAGTGTCTCTTGAAAATATTTTCTCCTAGTCTGTCATTTGTCTTTTCATTTTTTTTTTTTTTTTTTTTTTAAGATTTTTTATTTA
>NW_027935948.1:0-221 GCF_054177405.1 Leptonychotes weddellii | reverse complement strand
GGAAGCACATTCACCCTGGGTGGTTCAAACACAGAGGCTTTGATGCAGGGGCTGCTTGTGGAGGTGACGGCGCGGTTAAGGGAGCAGACAGGGAGGGGAGGCACCCCCAGGGCAGCGGCACCAGGCAGCCGTGAGCCCCCGCAGCTGACGGGACGGGGACAGCAAGCAGTGCTCCTGGAGCCCCGTGGGAGCGGGAGCCGGGGAGGGGCCGCCCCAGGAGC
>NW_027935947.1:0-221 GCF_054177405.1 Leptonychotes weddellii | reverse complement strand
AGCACTACTCTTGCCCTACTCATACCCCCAAAGAACTGATGACCTCCTGAATTGTATTTTATTCTGTAAACACATGGTCCCAAGTTCCCTTGCCTGAGCTCTCATGTTTATATCCCTCATTTAGACCTATAAATGTAGGGGAAAAGGAAGCTACTCAGTCAAAGATAATGACAAAGCCACACACTAACTGCAAGGAGAATGCAGTAATGATGACCATTTAT
>NW_027935946.1:0-221 GCF_054177405.1 Leptonychotes weddellii | reverse complement strand
AAAATACTTGCTTTCTTATTTTACGATTGTTGTCTGTTTCAGCAGGACTTTCTTCGCTTTAATGAAGTCATTGCCTTTGTGAATTAGTTTTCTAACTAGAAAGTCTTATTTCCTGTGTGTTTAATGACTGGAACAAGTAGCGCACTATGAGGTTTATAACCATTGTCTTTTATCTTAGAAATACTGATCAGTCTGCTTTCTTGGGGGGGGGGGGGGGGGGG
>NW_027935945.1:0-221 GCF_054177405.1 Leptonychotes weddellii | reverse complement strand
CTTGTGATATGGCTTCACCTCCCTCCTCCAAGTCTTGGCCACACCCGTCTCCAGAGCTGGTACTCCATTCCCAGTGTCCCCGCTCCCCCTCCCACTCACTCCACAAACCCTGTAGGTGCTCAAAATGGCATGTACCCGGGCACCAATGGCTTCCACAACACCAAATCCACCAGAGAGGCCTCAGTTCTTTCCCTTCATCTGTGGTTTTGACACTTTGCTCT
>NW_027935944.1:0-1296 GCF_054177405.1 Leptonychotes weddellii | reverse complement strand
CAGAGCTTAGCTAACATCTTGATCGAGCTGATACTAAAAGTTCTGAATGTATATATGCGTGTGTACGTATAAATATATATTTACAGGTAACAATTCTGGTGGAATTGGTGTCGATGATTCCTCCAGACATTCCTATTGTATCTCTTTATTTTCATATAGTTTTGCTGCATTTCTCAGAAAGAAATGAGGGGCCCCGTGATCCCTAAGCTGTTGCAGGGGACAATGATGTAAACACATTAAAAATTGCAAAACCGAAAGGGAAATGTGTCTCTTTTTCGGATCGGAGGGCTGAAAGCTACAGGTAGCCGGGCAGTGGTCGGGGTGAATTGCACAGTTCTTCCGTGGCGCCTGTTTCAGTGGGGGACCGGTGTCCTTTTGCTCAATTAGGAGGATTAGCCTTCCAAATTGGGAGCATGTTGGCCATGATTCAAGCCCGGAGAGGCTGAGCTTTCTCAGCGATAATCCTTACGATCTTAGGAGAAGCGATGTGACGGCTTCCTTCCAAGCACAGGCCAGAGGGGAACCTCCATGGCCGGAGACCAGGTTTTTCTTTCTTTTTGGTTTCTGTCGGTGTGGGAGCACAGCGTCTGGCCCAACAGCACATCGGGGCTAAGTCCGCCTTCCTTGCCCCCGGGTCTGAGGGAAGCTGATTGAAGTGAATGAGGAATGAAAATATTTACCCGGCAGTTTCTTCCTTGGTTCTCTCACATGAAGGATTCTTAATGTGACTGGCTTCCTCTTCCTAATTAGATTGAGCAATTAGGATTCCCCAGTAACCTCAAGTTTTTCTACGGAAGTCCTGCTCCCTGCACCACATAGGCGCCTACTTGCTGGGAAGCCCACATCTCCTCTTCAAAGCAGAAAAGAGGCTTGGCGCCAGACCCTAGGCGCTGGCTCTTCAAGCCTGTCGGATTCAAGAAGCAGGTGCAAAGCACTTTGCCGGCCACTCTGGGGCAATGGAAAGGTGGGCAGGACAGTCTGGGGGCACTAGGCTCCCATGAATCCTTCATGCAGTCAGTTAACACGTATTTATCGAGTACTTACTACCTGCCAGGCACTGTCCTAGGCATGGGGGATACGGCAGCAAACAAATGAGGCAAAATGTCTGGACTTTCTGGTGGGGGAGACAGATGATAAAAACATAAGTAAGCAAACATATAGCATGCTCCATCAGGAAAAGGACAACAAAGAGACTGTTGTGATCTAGGCATGTGTATTCAGAAACGCACCCCTCCTGGTGCTCTGTGTTGGTGCAAAGTGCTCTGGGTTTGCAGTGGAAGAAGAAATTCTTTTTGA
>NW_027935943.1:0-221 GCF_054177405.1 Leptonychotes weddellii | reverse complement strand
AAAAGCCAGAAGCAGAGAAACCAGCAGAGGAAAGCAATTTTATTTTTTACATCCACTGATGAATTTGAAGTTGAAAGGAAAACCTGTCATAATAATTATGTTCAGTAAAGTTGTGATAATTAACTAGGCTACTTTCCTAACAAGCTGAGGAAGGGGACTGATTTAATATGCTGTTCTTTTAAAGGTAGGAGACTGATAAGCAAAGGAGTTAGCTTTCCCAA
>NW_027935942.1:0-221 GCF_054177405.1 Leptonychotes weddellii | reverse complement strand
GACCCTTCCCCCTCTCGTGCTCTCTCACTCTCTCTCTCTCAAATAAATAAATAAAATCTTTAAAAAAAAAAAAAAGAATTTCACCTTGAATGTGTTCAAGAAAATAAATAGAGAGCCTTCTCAGGACCAGAATCCACACTGCTGCATTGCACATGGAAGTTTCCATTTACATGGAATTCTTTTCTTTCTTTTTTTTTTTAAGATTTTATTTATTTATTTGA
>NW_027935941.1:0-221 GCF_054177405.1 Leptonychotes weddellii | reverse complement strand
ATAGCTTTGATGAAATAGATTATTTTCTAGGAAAAATATAACTTACTAAAACTTATTCAAGAAGAAAAAAAATTGGTAATCATTTTTGAAAACTGTTCAGGAGCATCTACTAAGGCTGAACACATGTGTCTACCTCAGCAATTCTGCTCCTGGACAGCAGAAATGAAAACGCATGTCCACCAAAAGGCATGGGCTAGAATGTTCTCAGCGGCATCATTTGT
>NW_027935940.1:0-221 GCF_054177405.1 Leptonychotes weddellii | reverse complement strand
AATAATCCTAAAATTTGTATGAAACCAGAAAAGACCCCCGCATAGCCAGAGGAATGTTGAAAAAGAAAAGCAAAGCTGGCGGCATCACAATTCCGGACCTCCAGCTCTATTACAAAGCTGTCATCACCAAGAGAGTATTGTACTGGCACAAAAACAGACACAGAGATCAATGGAACAGAATAGAGAGCCCAGAAATGGATCCTCAACTCTATGGGCAACTC
>NW_027935939.1:0-221 GCF_054177405.1 Leptonychotes weddellii | reverse complement strand
CTTCGATATGGAGAATGTGGACCAGAATTCTTATCCCTCAGGGTTGCCATGAGGATGTGAGGGGATGGTGAGTACCAGTGACCACACCTGGGACATTCTACATCCCCACAGTTATATTGTACCCCCCTCACCTAACATTCTTTCCCTTCTTCCTCTGGTCATCTCTCTACCCTGGGCAGTGGAATCTGCCAATTTCAATTCACATCCGGGAGCGTGCTGAC
>NW_027935938.1:0-221 GCF_054177405.1 Leptonychotes weddellii | reverse complement strand
GCGGAACTCGATCCCAGGACTCCAGGATCATGACCTGAGCCGAAGGCAGTTGCTTAACCAACTGAGCCACCCAGGCGCCCGTTCATATTTCTTATTGTCAGATTTCCTATGTCCAGCCAATGTGAAGAGTATGCTGTGCTATTTATTTGAAAATTTAATTTGCATTTCCTTTTTTACTGGTATTACTGGTGTCGTGAAGAATCTTGCCCTCAACCTTTTTT
>NW_027935937.1:0-221 GCF_054177405.1 Leptonychotes weddellii | reverse complement strand
AAAAGCAAAGCGGCTTATAAGAAAGAAAGGCAGGTCTTTAAAAAATGTCTTTTCTCTTAAGAAAAGAGCATTGTTCAAATAGACTAACAGTACTCAGCCCGGTTCTCACCTTTAATATGCCTTTTTTTTAAATTTTTTTATTATGTTAATCCCCATACATTACATCATTAGTTTTAGATGTAGTGTTCCATGATTCACTGTTTGTGCATAACACCCAGTGC
>NW_027935936.1:0-221 GCF_054177405.1 Leptonychotes weddellii | reverse complement strand
CCACCACCAGGCCAACCCATCTTCCCACCCCCCTCCCCTCTAGAACCCTCAGTTTGTTTTTCAGAGTCCATCTTCTCTCATGGTTCGTCCACCCCTCCGATTTCCCCCGCTTCATTCCTCCCCTCCCGCTACCTTCTTCTTCTTCTTTTTTTTTCTTAACATATCTTGCATTATTTGTCTCAGAGGTACAGATCTGAGATTCAACAGTCCTGCACAATTCA
>NW_027935935.1:0-221 GCF_054177405.1 Leptonychotes weddellii | reverse complement strand
CAGGGACTGGCTAACTTGTTCTGAAATCAGTCATTTAAGAGATAGTTTAGATTTTCCGTGCCATAGGTCTCTGTGGCAACTACTCAGCTCTGCCATTGTAGCACCAAAAAGCAGCCTTAGACATGATGTAAACAAATAGGCAGAGCTAGGCTCTAATAAAACTTTATCTAGGAAAACAGGTGTAGTGGGCTGCTTTTGATGCACATGCTGTAGTTTGCCAA
>NW_027935934.1:0-221 GCF_054177405.1 Leptonychotes weddellii | reverse complement strand
GCAAAATTGCTAGCTATTAGGTTTTTGGTTTTGGTTCCGTTGAGCTTGAGTGTTCAAATGTTGGACCCTCAAATTGATCTGAATATTACCAAGAGATTTCGTATGTCAACTTGTCCCATATTCTATATAAACATTTGATTTGATGATCCTTGTGCTATAAACCAAGAGGTTCCTAATGCAGTGAATCTTCTTTTGAAGGGACCTTGCATGCATGCTATTAA
>NW_027935933.1:0-1296 GCF_054177405.1 Leptonychotes weddellii | reverse complement strand
AAAAAAACCACACAAAATATCAAGGCCTCTTTTTTTTTGTATGTTCTTGTACTTGTGATTTATTTGGTAATATCATGTATTTTTTCTTTTTTTTTATATAATGTATTATTTGTTTCAGGGGTACAGGTCTGTGATTCTTCAGTCTTATACATTTCACAGCGCTCACCATAGCACATACCCTCCCCAATGTCTATCACCCAGCCACCCCATCCCTCCTGAGTGGTGGGGGGCGGGAAGGCCTCTTCTTTAGGCACATACATGTTTTCATATATAGATTACTGAGAGTCTTAAACATTTCTCATAAAGACCCTCAGGAAAAAATTATATGAGTATAGATAGGGTAGACAGTGTTATTTCATGGAAATATGCTAAGTTGAGGATGCAATAAAATATAAAGAACTTTCCTTTTGTCATGCTACCTCCCTGTAAAGGAATAAAAATGAATCTTACCTTGCACCAATAATGGGGCAACACTAATGTTTTCAGATTGTTTAGAGCTCTTCGTTATCCTGCTCCCAAATTCTCCACCTGCACACACCCACACCCACACACATCTTGCCATGAATAGTGACATTTAATTAATTATGCACATGATTTCCAATAGTTAATTGTGGATTAGCTTACTAATGTCAGTGGGGCGCTCCATATGTGCATAGTACTGGCCTGTTTCTTCTGGAAGAAAGGTAATGACAAGAAGATTTTGGGCTCCACTGCTGAGCTCCCACAAGCCATTTAAAAATATTGAAGAAATGTTCATTTGGAAATCTCTCATTATAAGTCTCTCTCCACCCCATACCACCCTCCCCTGCCACACACACACACACACACAGTTTGTCAGTTAATTGCCTGTGGCAAAAGTTAATGTTCTAATAAACTAGGTATTAACTGATGTAATGAGTGGTATCATGTAGGTTATTGCCATTATAAACCATACTTAACAGTTTAGAAAATCAATAACATATTAAACAAAGGTTAGTGCTTCTGGAAGAGTTCCTTGACAAACAGTTGTTTTCTGACAGATTGTGACTGATTCTTCTGCTTCTTGGAAGGGAGACATGTTCTGCTGCCTCAGGAACTATTAAGACTTCGTGTATATGGCAAAATCACACACACACACACAAACACAGACACCAGTGAGCCAGAGAACCATCTTTCAACTTCCATCAATGGAGATGCTAATTTATAGATCTACAGATTAGGCGGGAGGCAGGGAAAGGGAGGCGGCCAGAATCCAGGCCTGATGCTCGTTTCCTTTGCTTTCTCCACACACAAACCCATTTATCGACATCGGCTAAT
>NW_027935932.1:0-221 GCF_054177405.1 Leptonychotes weddellii | reverse complement strand
TTTCTTTTGATCAGAGATATTAGTTATTGTACATTAACACATCCTTTCTTGGAACTCTTTCCTTCCTTGACATTTGCAGTATTATATGATATGATTACTATTTTTAACTAGTGTGTGGCTAGTATTCTATTTGTTGACTAACTATTGATTATGTCTTCTCTATTCTCTTCATTTTCTTCTATTTTTCTCCTGCCTCCTACGTATATATTCACAACCATGAT
>NW_027935931.1:0-221 GCF_054177405.1 Leptonychotes weddellii | reverse complement strand
CATTTTATCGACAGTGCACAAGTGTTCCTATTTCTCCACATCCTCATCAACACTTGTTGTTTTCTGGTTTGCTTTGTTTTGTTGTTAGAAGCCATCCCATTGTGTTGGAATATTATGCAGCCATCAAAAGGAATGAGATCTTGCCATTTGCAACAACGTGGATGGAACTGGAGGGTATTATGTTGAGCGAAATAAGTCAGAGAAAGACATGTATCATATGA
>NW_027935930.1:0-221 GCF_054177405.1 Leptonychotes weddellii | reverse complement strand
CAACTGAGCCACCCAGGCGCCCAACATTTTATTTTAGTTCTTACATTTAAGTCATTGATCCATTTTGAGTTCATTTTTGTATATCATTTCAAGTAGGGATCCATCTTCATTCTTTCTCATAGATATACAATTGTCCCAACACCAGTTTTTGGAAAAGATCTTTCCCATTTTAATGTTCTAGAAACTCCAAAAATTAATTGATAATAAATGTAAGAGTTTGC
>NW_027935929.1:0-221 GCF_054177405.1 Leptonychotes weddellii | reverse complement strand
TTGCACATAAATAGTTGTGTCACTCACCTGTCAGCATGAACTGATAGGCGTTGTCAGAGATGGAGAAGATGTGGGGCGGGGCCTCCTGGCGCTTCTTGCCTCGGTAGGCGGCCACCACCTCGGGGTTGTACACCGGCAGCCACTTGTAGGGGTTCACGGTGACGCAGAAGAGGCCCGAGTAGGTCTGAGAAAACCAGAAGATGTGACATGTGGATCTTGTC
>NW_027935928.1:0-221 GCF_054177405.1 Leptonychotes weddellii | reverse complement strand
GAAAAAAAGTCTGCCTTATCCTTTTAACAAGTATCATGAATAATTTTTTCTTTAACACTACCTCATGGGATGGTTGTGATAAGCAAATTAATATTTGCAAAACATTTAATTGCAATGTCTTTTACATAAATGGTTATTTTTAAAATTTTTTTATTGTTATGTTAATCACCATACATTACATCATTAGTTTTTGATGTAGTGTTCCATGATTCATTGTTTGT
>NW_027935927.1:0-221 GCF_054177405.1 Leptonychotes weddellii | reverse complement strand
GTAAATATTTTCCATGAAGGCATCCATGGACAGTACATAAACAAATGAATGTAGCTCTGTCCCAATAAAACTTAATTTATAAAAATAGGCAGTAATCTGGATTTGGCCCATGAATGTAATTTGTCAATACTTGGTCTATCATATCCTGAACATACATCTCCACACATCTTTTTCTTTGCCCTAAAAGCTCATTAAAATGTTTGGTGGGAGGGGGGTACATG
>NW_027935926.1:0-221 GCF_054177405.1 Leptonychotes weddellii | reverse complement strand
ATAAATAAATAAAATCTTTAAAAAAAAAGAATATATATAAGGGGAGATGTGAGATAATAGAAAACATATATATACTGGTCTCTGCTCCCCATTCCTAGCACAGAGTTCTCTAAACCCTTGTAATTTCTGAAGTAGTAAGAGCACTGGGGACATCTTTTGTTCTAATGAGGTGACTCTAGGTGGGCTCCTGGATGGGGCCAGTCACCAGAGAGACCAAGCCA
>NW_027935925.1:0-221 GCF_054177405.1 Leptonychotes weddellii | reverse complement strand
TCAAGATAAAAAGCTTTTGCACAGCAAAGGAAACAGTCAACAAAACCAAAAGACAACCGACAGAATGGGAGAAGATATTTGCAAATGACATATCAGATAAAGGGCTAGTATCCAAAATCTATAAAGAACTCATCAAACTCAACACCCAAAGAACAAAGAATCCAATCAAGAAATGGGCAGAAGACATGAACAGACATTTCTGCAAAGAAGACATCCAAATG
>NW_027935924.1:0-221 GCF_054177405.1 Leptonychotes weddellii | reverse complement strand
GACCAAAAAAATAAAAACCCCCAAACAAAAAACCTTTCCAAATACTTAAGTAATTCATATATATTTAATGAATTAATCTTACAAATATGTTAACTTTAGGTTCTTTTAAATGTCTAACATTACATTTGAAAAATTTCCACTTAAAATCACAACTATAAATCATTTACTTAGATTACACATTTTATTTATTTATTTATTTATTTTTTTAAAAGATTTTATTT
>NW_027935923.1:0-221 GCF_054177405.1 Leptonychotes weddellii | reverse complement strand
TACTTTCTCTTTGAAAATGTGCAAATAGAAATCTGCAGTTTGAGTAAATGAGAAGTAAGGATTCTTTTTTTTTTTTTTTATCTTTTGGGTAGTATTTTTTTTTATTCTTATGTTAATCCCCATACATTACATCATTAGTTTTAGATGTAGTGTTCCATGATTCATTGTTTGTGCATAACACCCAGTGCTCCATGCAGAACGTGCCCTCCTCAATACCCATC
>NW_027935922.1:0-1296 GCF_054177405.1 Leptonychotes weddellii | reverse complement strand
GTTTTGTTGACTGTTTCCTTTGCTGTGCAGAAGCTTTTTCTCTTGATGAAGTCCCAATAGTTCATTTTTGCCCTTGCTTCCCTTGCCTTTGGTGATGTTTCTAGGAGGAAGTTGCTGTGGCTGAGGTTGAAGAGGTTGCTGCCTGTGTTCTCCTTTGGGATTTTGATGGACTCTGGTCTCACATTAAGATCTTTCAACCATTTTGAGTCTATTTTTGTGTGTGCTGTAAGGAAATGGTCCAGTTTCATTCTTCTGCATGTGGCTGTCCAATTTTCCCAAACCATTTGTGGAAGAGACTGTCTTTTTTCCATTGGACATTCTTTCCTGCTTTGTCGAAGATGAGTTGACCATAGAGTTGAGGGTTCATTTCAGGGCTCTCTATTCTGTTCCATTGATCTATGTGTCTGTTTTTGTGCCAGTACCATACTGTCTTGATGAATACAGCTTTGTAATAGAGCTTGAAGTCCGGAATTGTGATGCTGCCAACTTTGCTTTTCTTTTTCAACATTCCTCTGAGTATTTGGGGTCTTTTCTGGTTCCATACAAATTTTAGGATTATTTGTTCCATTTCACTGAAAAAAATTGATGGTATTTTGATAGAGATTGCATTAAATGTGTAGATTGGTATAGGTAGCATTGACATCTTCACAGTATTTGTTCTTCCTTTTTTTTTTTTTTTTAAGATTTTATTTATTTGAGAGAGAGAGAATGAGAGACAGAGAGCATGAGAGAAAGGAGGGTCAGAGGGAGAAGCAGACTCCCTGCTCAGCAGGGAGCCCGATGTGGGACTCGATCCCGGGACTCCAGGATCATGACCTGAGCCGAAGGCAGTCGCTAACCAACTGAGCCACCCAGGCGCCCCACAGTATTTGTTCTTCCAATCCATGAGCATGTAACGTTTTTCCATTTCTTTGTGTCTTCCTCAATTTCTTTCATGAGTATTTTATAGTTTTCTGAGTGCAGATTCTTTGCCTCTTTGGTTAGATTTATCCCTAGGTATCTTATGGTTTTGGGTGGAATTGTAAATGAAATCGACTCCTTAATTTCTCTTTCTTCTGTCTTGTTGCTGGTGTATAAGAATGCCACTGATTTCTGTGCATTGACTTTATATCCTGCCACTTTACTGAATTCCTGTATGAGTTCTAGCAGTTTTGGGGTGGAGTCTTTTGGGTTTTCCACATAAAGTATCATATCATCTGCAAAGAGTGAGAGTTTGACTTCTTCTTTGCCAATTTGGATGCCTTTGATTTCTTTTTGTTGTCTGATTGCTGTGGCTAGGACTTCCAATACTATGTT
>NW_027935921.1:0-12629 GCF_054177405.1 Leptonychotes weddellii | reverse complement strand
GATCATGACCTGAGCCGAAGGCAGTCGCTTAACCAACTGAGCCACCCAGGCGCCCTATGATTGTTTTTAATGAGAGCTTTAGAAAGCCACAGATACATTATTCTATTCATATTCAAGCATGATACATTTTAACCTAAAATAAAATTTATTTTTTTTAAAGATTTTATTTATTTATTTATTTGAGAGAGAGAGAGAGAGAAACAGCATGAGAGGGGATAGGGTCAGAGGGAGAAGCAGGCTCCCCGCCGAGGTGGGAGCCCGATGTGGGACTCGATCCCAGGACTCCGGGATCATGACCTGAGCCGAAGGCAGTCACTTAACCAACTGAGCCACCCAGGTGCCCTAAAATAAAATTTATTTAACTGTATAAAATGTCATCTCATTAGAGACAGCAGAATGTAACAGAAGGGTTTAGGCTTTGGTGTGAGATAGGCCTGCCTTTGTACCTCTAGAATGCTACTGGCTATGTGACTGAAGGTCAGTTCCTTGACCTCTCTGTGCCTCAGGTCCTTCATATGTAAAAGGATGACAACAATGCTAACTCTTCTGGGTAATTGTTATGGTTACAGATAATATATAAGAAGTATTTGGCATATAGTAGGGGTTCAACAAATGGTATATTATCCTTTCATTGTTATTGTTATCATGATGTCTGACATTTTTAAATGACAAGATCTCAAAGATTTGAATCTTTCCAAATTTCATCAGTATTCCATCTCTGCCAGTATCCAAATCAATAATGCAAATGTCCAGCAGGACATGACTGCAATTAGAGGTTGCGGTCTACCACTAGGTAACAAATTCTAGGAGGTTGTAGATTATTTAATCTAAAATAAGAGCTCACATGTATTGATTCATAGTAAAATCTAGGACAGATACAGTACAGCTACTCAGTAAGCTATGGCAATTTTACAAAGAACGGAGGCACAGTAAAGAGTGCAATTACGATTCTGAACACAGAACCCAAACTCTCAACTCCCGCATAATCTGCATTTCTTACAATTATCAAACAGGTTATTAGTCCTCCTGAACCTTCCATGTCAGTTTGTCATCTGAGATGTGTGAATATTTTATCTTGTTAAACACCCTGCCATAATCCAGATATAGTGTGCCTACAGAGTCTTATAACTTTGTATTTCTAAACTTTCTATTTTTTTAAAAAAAAGGATATAAAGTTTACTTAAACTTTATTATGGTTTTATTTCTGTTTCCTTTTCAGAGTTCTCAAAAATACTTTGAATAATAAGCTCTAAACACTCGTTAAAAGGTATTTCAGTTTTAGGAATCTTGTGAATCTATTTCCCTCCTTTCTTAAACTCTATTTTTTATAGGACTTCCGTAGCCTGATTCTTATTTTCCAAAGACTTTGTTTCTTTATCTAATAAGTGGAGATAATAACATCTAATAAATGGTGTTGTTGTAAGGAATATATTTAAAAATCCAAGTGCTGAACACATGGCTTGGCATAAAACTAATCAATAATAGCTATTATTATGTAAATTTCACTCACAATAGATTTGTGGGGAAGTTGATGATGCTGTTTTTCAACATTGTACTCTTTATTATTAGCAGCACTCTATTATACACAGAAGCAACGTTCAATAATTGTTCGCTGAATTACACATCTGGAGTAAGTTTTTATATTGTATCAGTGCAATTTAGCAGCAAGTCTGAACATATAAAATATTTTATTTTTCAGAAATAAA
The DNA here is from genome assembly GCF_054177405.1 of Leptonychotes weddellii. Lineage (NCBI taxonomy): Eukaryota > Metazoa > Chordata > Mammalia > Carnivora > Phocidae > Leptonychotes > Leptonychotes weddellii. The sequence continues at coordinate 10,923 of NW_027935921.1, read as the reverse complement.
AATGGAATTCTTTTAGACTGCTTGTGGAGGCTTATTCCCACTAAAGTTGTCCTATAAATAAATAAAAATATTTAGGTATGCTGATTTTTCCTCTAGGCTTAGCATATTTCCCCTAAATAATCCTGCTGGAGAAGACAGTAAATGAATAATTTCATCTCTAGTAAACTAGTCAATATTGGAGCAAAAACACTGTTTGTTCTAATTTTCTTACATATTGAATGAAATACTATTTCTAGTGTGCATAGAGTAAGATTCCAGCAAAATTGTATTTTCAAATAATAGATTCCCTTGAAAATATTAAAAAGACTCTTACTCTAAATGAAGGAACATTTTAAATGATTGGAAAAATTCATCACAGATGGTTTCAACAGAAGACACCTTTAAATGTTTGATAATTATCGATAAAGTCTTTAAAAGTAGACATTGGGGAGGGTATGTGCTATGGTGAGTGCTGTGAATTGTGTAAGACTGATGAATCACAGACCTGTACCTCTGAAATAAATAATACATTATATGGTTTAAAAAAAAAGAGAGAGATGGTAGGAAGGGAAAAATGAAGGGGGGGAAATCGGAAGGGAGACGAACGATGAGAGACTATGGACTCTGAGAAACAAACAGGGTTTTAGAGGGGAGGGGTGGGGGGATGGGTTAGCCTAGTGATGGGTATTAAAGAGGGCACGTATTGAATGGAGCACTGGGTGTTATATGCAAACAATGAATCATGGAACACTACATCAAAAACTAATGATGTAATGTATGGTGATTAACATAACAGAATAAAATTTAAAAAAAACTGGGCTTAATTTTTAAAAATGAAGTTCTGCTCAGAAATGTACAAATTTAAATTTCAAGGGTACTGTCCACTTGTTATTAGATAGGAGGGATTTGAATATCTGAAGTGGTGTCACCAACAAGAGGTTGAGACTTGGTCTGAATAAGTGACTGCAGCAGGTAAAAAGCACACTTTCTACAGTGACAAGATTCAGATTTTAATTTGAGCTATCACGCTCTGTTAAATTCAGTGTTTAAGGAAGGGTCATTTGCCCGTAAAAGGAAATTTTCTAGAGGACGACAGATTTCACAAGATTCCCTCAAAACTGTGAGGCTCTGGTATTGGCATTTCAAGGGAGTGTTGTTTGATTTCAAAATGCCCTGGTAAAGATGGGTAGAGAAAAGAATTACTTCCTCTTGTACAGCAACATTAACTCCAATCACCAAGGCATCGGATCTCCTAGAAATCTTGCACAGAACTTTTTATTTCCCCTGGCATTTAGCATTTCTGTTTATAAATCCTTAGGCATATCATCTGCCTTATTTGACACTGTATAGAAAATTCTGCATGTTTTTATTCATAGTAGCTAAGTTTTTCTTTCATTTGTACCAAATCAGTCCTCAGATTAGCCTGCTCTGGGAGGTTGATGTTGGAGAGAAGGAAGAGGGCAGCTGATGCTTTGAGTGCCCCGTGTGGTCAGTTCCTATACAAGGTGCTCCTATTATATGTCATGTGATCCTCACATTCTCTACTAGGTATGCATTGCCTTCATTATACTGATAAGAAAACTGGGGCTCAGAGAGGGTAAGCAACTTATCAGAAGACACCGACCCAGTGAGTGGGAAAGCTGCAATTCTATGCATGATTCCTAGCTTCAGCTCAGACACCTTTAAGTCTGCACAAACTTTTACTGTGTCAGACAAGACATCACCACAACAGGATGTCTCAGTGCCCTTCAGTAAACTCCTGCTTCCTCTAAAACTGTCCTGGTTTCTTATAAAAATCCATTTCACAAGGACCCAGGATTCATTTTCTTTTTCAGCAATGTAGTTTCATCCCTGATGCTGCTAAGAACTCTTAAATAATCTAAACCTAATGAACAGTGGCAAGAACCTCAGGCAGGTGAGAGGAGAGTAAGGAGCCTTTGAGTGCTGTGCCCAGTGCTTAGCTGACTCTGTGGGCAAACAGCCCGTTAAAGCAACAGAAAATCCTCTCGAATCATGGAGGGTCAAACTGGTCTTGCCATCATGCTTTCCAAATTGAAGGATTTATCAGGTGACTGGTTGGTCATTAAAATTACTTTCTTATGTTCATTGTGTGATTTTTTTTTTTTACAAATAATCTGAAATAGTTCAAAGAATTTAGTTAGTGTCATTGGGATAACAGAACTTTTTCTAGCCCACCTTTTATTTATGTAAACAGTATTCTGTATCCCTTGCATTTATAAAATTGAAACATAGTAAAAAGAGTGATACATAAATATTTTGCTAACATCTCAATTTTAACATTAAGTAATATTTAGCCACAGGCTTATGAATAATAGAGAAAAAGAGCTTCTTCCAGCTTATAAAAAGCTGGCATTTCTAATAAATTATTTTATATGTGTAATAATTAGATTTCCTAACTTATAGTATTTTATCTTTTGATAAATTCAATACTCAAGTATTCATGAGAATATCTTAATCCAGGATAATCTTGTAACCACAGGAGGAAGAAATATATATATATGTATATATATATGTATATATATATACACACACACACACACACACAATTTATCTGCATTTTTCTTTGTTTTAGAGACATACAGTAGATTAACAATAACCTATATCACATTAGGATACAATTTTGTGAAGGAAGTAGAATGAAAAAACCCATTCAAGAGTAACTGAGAATGATGTTAATTTTATGACTGTTGATGAAAATTGCTTACATTTTTAAATGGCTCAATCCTGAGTATCAGACTGCTAGTTTTTAGATTTCACTTGTTACATTCAAATCAGTGATATTATTATGGTTTATTTTAAAATGTAAATACAATGTAACAGAAATCATGTCTTTTGTAACTATTTGAAATTATAATTAGACATTTTAGATAACAACATAAAAATGTACGTGTGTGTACCTATTGTGCAGTATGATTTTGAGGGGGGCATGTATATTCTTTCAGAGTCTATATGAGCAAAAGAGTCTGAAAACAAATGAGATAAGGCTAGATTAGTGCAGTTAGTTGATTTTTAAGTAGCTGGTTTTAAGTATTTAAATTTAAATAATTCTGGGGCAATTTAGAAGAGCAAAGACTCATGATCCAATAGGGGAAGGACCATAAGGCTAGAGACTGAATGCACCTTATTTGTTGTTCTAGGCCTAACACATAGTTGGTGTTCATTAAAATATGTGTTGAATAAGTAACTAATTTATAGTAGAGGAGTCTATGTTAATCCACATTGTTTTAGCTTCAGTTAAAGGACAGAATTATCCTATGTGCATCTTTGCTGATTTTCTTTTTCCAAAGACGTTAAATCTTAAGCTAACCTTCACAACCATGACAGACCCTGCTTTTTCACTTTTTCTTTTGCAAGGCATTCACATTTACATTTTTGAGTGTATGCTATAATACTAACAGACAAGTCTTTGCAATGTGAGCATATTAACTTTTAGATTAATTAATTATAAATTTTTCTTCCTCACAGCAATTCTCTTGCTACTTTAAATTCACACACAAATAAAACTCTATTTCCCCCTTGGGGTTGCTTTCGTAATTTATCTTAATTAGCACCTAAAGCTTCTATGTGCATGCTGACTACATGTATATTATGCAACTAATTAGCAATATTTTTTTAATTGTAAGAGAGTTACTTCCCTAAATTTAAACAAACAAGTAAAAAAAAGTAAAACCTGGCTAAATGAAGTTCACTTTATACTTGTGAGATATTTTTAATCTAAATGGTTTCAACTCTATATAACACTCAGTTTATTAAAAACAGCAGGAGAAAGGAAGGCTACCATCTTACTTGTAGTACCGGTGGGGAACCTACAAAGAGACTTGAGGTACTTTTATTTTCCAAGGCATAGCATCCCAAAGAAATATTCCATTTCATGTCTTCAAGTTCTAAGAACACCTGCCTGATAATATCAAGAAAAGGAAATTTTGTATTTATATTTAAGATTTTGTTAAATTGCCATTTTAACAATTTTATCCATTATCTTTCTAACTGCATTATCTGTAACTTAAAATCTGGTATTGAGTTTGAGTCATTGCAACTTAATCATTTACTGAGTGCTTTTGACCCCAGGCCCAATAAGCACACAGTTATAAATGCCACCCACCAGGAAGAAGGCCAGCTACCCCACTCCCATCCCCAAATCTCTGTCTCACCATGTTCTTTAATACCTGGTTGCAGTGCCATCATTTTTTCTGGGGCTTTCTTTCTGACTATCCCCATGCCCACAACTCCAAAATGTTGGTGTGTTCCACCTCATGCCACCACAGCTGGACAGGACTGATTCTGTTTATTTATATCCCCAGAGTCTGGTAAATTCTAAGTACATAATAAACATCCTTTAAATTATTTCATTTTAATAATGATTATGGGAGTGGGTAAAACAATAGGTGAATGTTCAGAGTATAAACTAAGGCAATTCCCTAAGACAATTAAGATAATTAAAGCTATAATTCATTTTAACAGGAGAGCTCTGTGGATCTCAGTCACACCCTACACTTCACCGGTCCTTGGATTTTGATCCCACAGAACCTAACATACACTTGGAACAATGGTTTAATAAACAAAAACTTCTGATATAAAATAAACTCAAATCCTCATCATACTAGGAACACCAACAGAGTGTTTCTGTTTTATATAATGCTTTAATTCAGCAGTTTTCAAAGAATGGACATGGACACCACTTTCAGAGAATCCACAATGTCAAAGTTCTTCTCATAGTATTACTAAGACATTGTCTATCTTTTTCTACTATACAGACACTTGCACTGATAGTGCAAAGCAATGGTTGGTAAAACTCTTGGGGCCTTAGTATGAATCGACAGCAGTACCAAACTGTAAACTTTTGGGTTTTCTTTTTTTCACCACCACACATTTGTAATAAAAAACTGAAAAGAAAATCCAGTTTCACTCATATCAACTCTTTTTTTTTTAAAGATTTATTTATCCATTTTAGAGAGAGAGAGAGAGACAGAAAGCATGAGCAGGGGAAGGGGCAAGAAGCAAAGGGAGATAGAGAATCCTGAAGCAGACTCCCCACTGAGTGCGGAGCCCAATGGAGGGTTTGATCCCAGGACCCTGAGATCATGACCTGAGCTGAAATCAAGAGCCGGCCATTCAACCAACTGAGCCACCCAGGCGCCCCATCAACTCTTTTTTTTTTTTTTAAATGCACATCTTTTAAGTGTTCTGTGAGATAAAATAGCAAGTATTCATGAAGCTCTTTTGCTGCATAACAAAATAGGATGGTTGTCTCTAGGAACAGCACTTGTAAGATTGAATTATGAGATAAACTAGCCATTTATTCATAGAAGTGCAGCTTTATTTGAAAGAATGACCAACATACAAAAGATGGTGATTTAGACTTAGATATTTGGCTGATATTTTCTCCAAATTTTTATTTTTTTAAAGATTTTGTTTATTTATTTGAGAGAGAGAAAGAGAGAGCACAGAGGGAGAGTGAGAGGGAGAAGCAGACCCCCTACTGAGCAGAGAGCCAGATGCGGTATCAATCCCAGGACCCTGAGATCATGACCTGAGCCAAAGGCAGAAGCTTAATTGACTGAGCCACCCAGGCACCCCTATTTTCTCCAAATGTAATGAAGTGACTCTATCATTTCAAAGAAAACAACTGGCCATATTTTATGCCAATGATATAACTTGAGAGTAAAAGAAAAAAGAAAGAATTTTGGAAAACTTTTATACATTGTCATGAATTTAACAGTTTCTCGGTACTTAAATACTATTCTAATGAGATCAATGGTGATATTAACAAATGAGATCTTTTGAAAGAACATAATAAAATGTGTCAGTGTTTGGAAGATCTTCATAACTGAGTGAACCAGTATTTTCCGAGTGACCAAATGAACAGAATTACAAAATCAGGCAAGGGTAAAAATTCATTCAAAGTAAAAATTGGCCAATTGATTTTATTGTAAAAGAGCTCAAAATTTTCATTGATATGCTTATCAGATGCTGTATTGCATTTAACATTTTAGGAAATACCATTTGTATATTTTCATTGTAGAATCAATGAGACCTATCCATTTATCTAACTGCATGATGCTAGAATTTTGTCAAATATTTGGATCAAAACAACATATTGAAAAGACTGAATGCTGAAGCATCTATTAGAATTGAGATATCTTGTATGAAGCCAGACATTTAAAAGATTTGCAAAGACATTTTAAAATACCCACTCTTTTGAATAATTATTTTTGTTTTGGAAGAGAAAACTATTTTTCATAAAAATTGTTATTTCACATAAGTATTATATTGCCTTAAGTTTATAAATATTTTTAAACATTTCTCTGTTCATTTTTAATATGGTGAATATCAATACATATAAACCACATAAACAAAAGCTCTTTGGGGACCTGCTACTTTTTAAGAATGTGAAGAAGTGTGGAGATTGAAAGTTTGGAAATTGCTTTCTTAATTTATCTTACTTTATTTCAGTCTCACAACAGCACAGTCAGGTATATTTTTAGGAAACAGACCCAGGGTGCCTGGGTGGCTCAGTCAGTTAAGTGGCTACCTTCGGCTCAGGTCATGATCCTGGGGTCCTGGGATTGAACCCAGTGTTGGGCTCCCCACTCAGCAAGAAGTCTGCTTCTCCCTCTCCCTCTGCCTCTGCCCTCACTTGTGCTCACTCTCTCTCTCTCAAATAAATAATTAAAAAATCTTTAAAAAGGAGGAAACAAAGACCTAGAGTTTAAATGAAATGATGAAAATAACAAGCCAGAATATAAAAAAGCGAGAAATTGAACCTAGAACTCTATGATACCTCATCCTCACTTCCAGATTTATAGAGTTAGTAAAAATCATTTGCTTTTGGTTTGGATCCATAATATAGAATACAAAACAAAAATGAAGACAGCTTTTGCTTTATGTGTGTCTTTAAAAATCTATAGCTAATCAGAGTAAGGTCTATTTAGCTACAGTACTCAAAACAAAGTGGTATTGGAGGAAGAATAGACAAAAAGATCAATGGAACAGAAAACTTGAAACAAAGTCACACAAATATGTTCAACAAATTTTGACAAAAGTAGAAAAACAATGCAATGGAGGAAGGATGGCCTTTTCAAGAAATGATGCTAGAGGAAATAGATATCCATAGGCCTAGAAATGAAGCTCAATCTAAGATACAAAACTAATTTAATAGATAATAGGCTTAAACTTGAATTAAAAACTATTAACCCTTTAGGAAAACAGAAACAAAACATAAGAGAACAGCTTTAGTATCTAGGGCTGGGCAGACTTCTTAGTCTTGCCACCAGAAGCATAATCCATAAAAGGAAAACTGATAAATAAGCCTTCATCAAAATTAAAAGCTTTTGCTTTGTGAAAACCCACATGAAGGAAATACAAAGACAATCTACAGACTGGGAGAAAGTATTTGCAAACAGTATCTGACAAAGGACGAGTCGCTACAGTTTATGAAGGACTTTCAAACCTCAACAGTAAATTAATACTAATAATGCAATTGGAAACTGGGCAAAAGATATAAAGAAATATGTCACTGAAAAATATGTACAAGTGAAGAGGTGATCAATACCATAAGCTAACAGGGAAATGCAACTTAAAACCATAATGAGTTACCACTACACAATTATCAAGATGTCTAAAATATAAAATGATAACACCAATCATTCATACATTACTGGTGGAAATTTAAAATTGTACATCTACTGTGGAAACAGCTTGGCAATTTCTTAATAAACATCCCGCTACCATATAACCCAGCAACTGAACAGGGCATGTATCCTAAAAAATGAAAACTCATGTTCACAGAAAAATGTGTACACAAATCTTCATAACAATTTTAATCACTATAAGTAGAAACAGATGTCCTTCAGTGAGTGAATGTTTAAATAAATGATGAGAAAAAAAGAAAAAATAAATAAATGATGATACATCTATACCATGGAATATTACTGGGCAACAAGAAGGAACAAACTATTAATACATATAATTTATACAAATTATAAATTCTCCAGATAATTTTGCTGAATGAAAAAAATCAATCTCCCAAGTCATATATTGTATGGTTCCATTTATATGACACTATTGAACAGATAAAAATATAGAAATGGGCAACAGATTGGTGGTTGACAGGAGTCAAGGAAGAGAAAAGAAGGGAAAAGTGGATGTGGTTATAAAAGGCCACATGAGGTTGGAACATGGTGATGGCACTCCATGGAACTTGTGCTTCTTGACTGTACAATGTCAATATCCTGACAGTACCTGCACTATAGTTTTTTGGGGGGCGGGATTTATTTTTTTTATTTAAATTCAGTAAGCCAACATATAGTACATCATTAGTTTCAGATGTAGAGTTCAATAATTCATCAGTTGGGTATAACACCCAGACCTGCACTACAGTTTTGCATGATATTACCATTGGTGGAAACTGGCTAAAGGGTACAGGATTTCATTTGTATTATTTTTTAACTGCATGTGAATTTACATTTATCACAAAATAGTTTAATTTTTTAAATCTATGAGTAAGTAACACTCTTCAAAAGTATGGCAATGTCATGAAAAACATGGAAATCCTGAAAAACTATCAAATGCTGGAGGTATCAACACTACTAAATATGACATAATATCCTGAATTGGATCCTGTAACAGAACAATTAGTAGAAAAACTGGCGAGATCCAAATAAAGACTCTAATTTAGTTAATGATATTAAAGCAAAGTTAATTTCTTACTCTTAACAAATGTACCAGGAATATGTTAACATTAGAGGAGACTGGGTGAAAGGTATGCGGGAACCATGTTTTATCTCTGCAATTTCATTGTAAGTCTAAAATTATTCCCAAATAAAGAGTTTAACAAAAACCTATCCTTAAGAATTGTCTCCTACCCATTGTTTCTAGTCAAATATTAAGCATTTTATCTAGGCAAACAAGGTACTCTGTCATTTACCTCCTGTCTCCCCGCCAAACTTATCTCCTGTTGTTGGTTTGTCATCCTTGAACCGGTATCAGTACGGAATGCCTTGTAGTTCTCCAAATGTGTTTCATTGGGTCAACACTTATTCTTTTATACAGACTAGTCACTAGGCCAAGAGTGACTTTCTATTCTCCCTGTTCTTCCCACTTGATAAAACCTAGTCATTGTTTAGACATCCAGCTCAGACAAAATATTTTTCATGAATTATTCCTTGACCATCTTCACAACAGCACTGATACGCTTCTGTTTCTTTACCTTACACAGAAACAATACTCTCATATGACTATTAATTTTTACCATGTTTTTTCCTCCATAAAATTTTGATGAAGCAGTAAAATAGTGCGGGGGAATGAGCACAGACTTTGGATTAAAATACATCTAGATTTGAATTTCTCCTTCACTATATTTATTTTATTTTCTTTAATATTTTATTTATTCATTCGAGACACAGAGATACAGAGAGAGAGAGAGCATGAGCAGGAGAGGCAGAGGGAGAGGGAGAAGCAGGCTCCCTGCTGAGCCAGGAACCAGACGTGGGGCTCGATCCCAGGACCCTGAGATCATGACCTGAGCCGAAGGCAGATGCCCAACCATCTGAGCCACCCAGGCTCCCCTCTTTCACTATATTTTAATGCTATAACCTAAGGCATGACACTTAACTCTGAGCCTCAATTACTTCTATTAGAAAACCAGGACTATTATTTTTACTTTATAGATTTGCTGTGAAATTAAATGAGAGAAAATAATTATGCAATAACATGGTATGGTGACAGATGGTGGCTACACTTACTGTGATGAGCACTGAGTAATGTATAAAATTGTTGAGTCACTATGTTTTACACCTGAAACTAATATAACATTATATGTTAACTGTGCTTCAATAAAAAAATTTTAAAGCCAAAAAATACTTAAGCATCTAGTAAGACGCCTGACAAAAATTCAATTATATTATTAATTTTCATACTTTTAAGTTATCATTATTACATATTATATTTTTGCAATGCCTTAGTATTGCTGTGAAAAGAATTTTGACATCATGGATCCTCTGAGAAAGTCTTTGGGACCCCCCAGTATCCACCGTCATTGTTTGAAAAGTACTGAATTAAAGCAATGGAAGGAAATAGGAAATTTCCTATTATATAAAATAGGAAAACACTCAGATGGTGTTTCTGATATGATTAGAATTTGATTAAGATGAGGATTTGAATTAACTCCATGTAATAAGGTTTTATTTACTAAACCACTGTCCCAAGTGGGGGAACACTGGATCAAGATCCAAGGACCAGTGAGGTAGGGTTTGACTAGATCCCCCAGAGCTCCCTGATTTCAATGAGTTATGACTTAAGTTACCTTAATTATCTTAGGAAATGCTTTACCAATAACTCACCTCTTATGTTATACTCAGAACATTCACCTAACTTCTCATTCATTTTCATAACCATTATTAAAATCAAATCATTTAAAGGATGTTTATTATATACCTATAATTTGCCAGACTCTAGAGGTACAGAAATGAACGAAATGTGTCCTGTCTAGCTGTGGGACACCTAACCTTCAAAAATTGTGGATATGAGGATAGTAAAAAAAATTCCCAGGGAAATGAGGACATTATAACTAAGATTTAAAAAACATGGAGAGCTTTGGGTGTGAAAGTAGAATAGCAGGCCTTTAAGCAGAGAGAATAGGAAACAATTGGTGCCTACATGGGAAAAGACATGAAACAGGAGAACCACTAAGAGATAGTTGAATAGAACAAAGTCTATGTGTGAACATGTGACTTAAAATAAGGCCAGGGAGGTATACAGTGCAAAGTACAGAAGAGGAGTGTATGTTGGTGGGAATGCAAGCTGGTGCAGCCACTCTGGAAAACTGTATGGAGGTTCCTCAAAAAGTTGAAAATAGAGCTACCATATGATCCAGCAATTGCACTACTGGGTATTTACCCCAAAGATACAAAAGTAGGGATCCGA